>NW_027143466.1:0-59789 GCF_026170545.1 Melanerpes formicivorus | reverse complement strand
CCCAGCCCCAGCCCTAGCCCAGCCCCAGTCCCCGCCCCAGCCCCAGACACAGACCCCAGCCCTGTCCAGCCCCAGCTCCAGCCCAGCCCCCGACCCAGCCCAGCCCCAACCCTGCCCCAGCCCCAGCCCCGGCCCCAGCTCAGTGCTAGGCCAGCCCTGCCCCAGCCCCAGACCTGCCCCAGCCCCGAACACAGCCCTGGCCCCAGTCAGAGCCCAGCCCCCCGCCCCATCCCTGCCCTAGCCCCGCCCCCAGCCCTGTCCCCAGCACAGCCCCAGCCCTGCCCCAGCCCCAGTCCTGCCCCCAGCCCCGGTCCCAGCCCAGCCCCATCCCTGCTCCCAGCCCAGCCCAGCCCCATCCCCATCCTTGCCCCCAGTCCCATCCCCATCCCTGCCCCCAGCCCAGCCCCAGCCCCAGCCCCTGCCCCATTCCCAGCCCCAGCCCCTGCCCCAGCCCAAGCCCCCAGCCCAAGCCCTGCCCCAGTCCCTGCCCCAGCCCAGCCCTGGACCCAGCCCCAGCACCAGCCCAGCCCTAGCCCAGCCCTGACCCAGCCCAGCCCTAGCCCAGCCCTGCCCTCAGCCCAGCCCCAGGCCCGGACCCAGCCCCGGCCTCAGCCCAGCCCTAACCTAGCCCTGCCCCAGCCCCAGGCCTAGCCCAGCCGCGCCCTCAGCCCAGCCCCAGCCCTGGACCAAGCCCCAGCCCTGAGCCGAACCCAGCCCCAGCCTGGCCCCAGCCCTGCCCTAGCTCCAGCCCTAGCCCTGTCCCCAGCCTCAGCCCGTACCCCCTGCCCCCAGTCCCAGTCCTGCCACATCCCAGCCCTCAGCCCCAGCCCCTGCCCTCAGCCCAGCCCCAGACCCAGCCTGGCCCCAGCCCTGTCCCCAGCCCCAGCCACAGCCCAGCCCCCAGGCCCTGCCTCAGCCTAGCCACAGCCCTGCCCCAGCCCTGGCTCCTGCACCAGCCCTGGCTCCAGCCCCAGCCCCAGCCCTGCCCAAGCCTTGGTTCCAGCCCCAGCCCCAGCCCTGCGCCAACCCAGCGCCAGCCTAAGGCCCAGCCTCAAGCCTAGTCCTGGCCCCAGGCCAAGCACCAATCCAGCCCCTGCCCCTACCCCTACCTCAGCCCTAGCCCCAGCCCTGTGCGCAGCCCAGCCCCAGCCCCACCCTTGCCACCCAGCCCAGCCCCAGCCCCAACCTTGCCCCCAGCCCAGCCCCAGTTCGAGCCCCTGCCCCAGACTCGGCCCCAGCCCAACCCCAGCCAAGCCCCAGCCCCAGCCCTGCCCCAGCCCAGACCCAGCCACCGCCCAGCCCCAGCCCCAGCCCCCAGCCTCTGGCTCCAGCCCTGTCCCCAGCCCCGGCCCCTGCCCCAGGCCCCAGCCCTAGCCCAGCCCTGCCCTCAGCCCCAGCCCCAGCCCCAGCCCCAGCCCCACCCTCGGCCCCAGCCCAGCCCCTACCCCAGCCCAGCCCCAGCCCAGCCCCAGCCCCAGCCCAGCCCCTGTCCTGGACCAAGCCCCAGCCCAGCCACAGACACATCCCCAGCCCCGGCCCCAGCCCAGCCCTAGCCCAGCCCCAGCCCCACCCTCAGCTCCAGCCCAGCTCCAGCCACAGCCCTGGACCCAGCCCCAGCCCAGGCCCAGCCCCAGCCCAGCCCCAGCCCCAGCCCAGCCCCTGTCCTGGACCAAGCCCCAGCCCAGTCACAGCCACAGCCCCAGCCCCGGCCCCAGCCCAGCCCTAGCCCAGCCCCAGCCCCACCCTCAGCCCCAGCCCAGCTCCAGCCACAGCCCTGGACCCAGCCCCAGCCCCAGGCCCATCCCCAGCCCCACCCCAGCCTCATCCCCTGCCCAGCCCCCAGCCCCACCCCAGCCTCATCCCCCTGCCCAGCCCCAGCCACAGCCCTGGACCCAGCCCCAGCCCAGGCCCAGCCCCAGCCCAGCCCCAGCCCCCAGCCCAGCCCCTGTCCTGGACCAAAGCCCCAGCCCAGTCACAGCCACAGCCCCAGCCCCGGCCCCAGCCCAGCCCTAGCCCAGCCCCAGCCCCACCCTCAGCACCAGCCCAGCTCCAGCCACCAGCCCTGGACCCAGCCCCAGCCCAGGCCCATCCCCAGCCCCACCCCAGCCTCATCCCCTGCCCAGCCCCAGCCCCACCCCAGCCTCATCCCCTGCCCAGCCCCAGCCCTGCCCCAGCCCAAGCCCCAGCCCCAGCCCCAGCCCCCATCCCCATCCCTGCCCCCAGCCCAGCCCCAGCCCCAGCCCCAGCCCCCAGCCACAGCCCTGCCCCCAGTCCCTGCCCCAGCCCAGTCCTGGTCCCAGCCCAGCCACAGCCCAGCCCCAGCACTGCGCCAGCCCAACCCCAGCCCCAGCCCAGCCCCAGCCCTGGACCCAGCCCTGCCCTCAGCCCCCAGCCCCAGCACCGGCCCCTGCCCTCAGCCCCAGCCCAGCCCCAGCCCCACCCTCGGCCCTAGCCCAGCCCCTGCCCCAGCCCCTGCCCCGGCCCAGCCCCAGCCCCAGCCCAGCCTCTGCCCTGGACCCAGCCCCAGCCCCAGCCCCTGGCCCAGCCCTGGCCCCAGCCTGCCCCAGCTCTGGCCCCAGCCCTGTCCCCAGCCCCGGCCCCTGCCCCAGCCCCAGCCCCAGCCCCAGCCCAGCCCCCTGTCCTGAACCCAGCCCTGGCCCAGCCACAGCCCAGCCCCAGCCCTGGACCCAGCCCCAGTCGCAGCCCCGGGCCCAGCCCAGCCCTAGCCCAGCCCCAGCCCCACCCTCAGCCCCAGCCCAGCCCCAGCCACAGCCCTGCCCCAGCCCAGCCCCAGCCAAGGCCCAGCCCCAGCCCTGGATCCAGCCCCAGTCGCAGCCCCAGCCCCAGCCCAGCCCCAGCCCTGCCCCAGCTCTGGCCCCAGCCCTGGCCCGAGCCCCGGCCCCTGCCCCAGCCCCAGCCCTGCCCCAGCCCAGTCCCAGCCCCAGCCCAGCCCCAGCCCTGCATCAGCCCTGCCCCAGCCCCGGCCCCAAACTCAGCCGTAGCCCAGCCCCAGCCCAGTACAAAGCCACAGCCCAGCCCCGGCCCCCAACCCCTGCCCCAGCCCCAGTTCCAGCCCCGGCCCTAGCTCCAGCCCAGCCCCCAGCCCAGTCCTAGCCCTCCTCCAGCCCCCACCCCCACCCCCAGCTCAGCCCCAGCCCAGCCCCGGCCCCAAGGCCTGCCCCAGCCCCAACCCCAGTCCTGCCCCAGCCCTGCCCCCGCCCTGACTCAGCCTTGGCCCCAGCCCCAGCCCCAGCTGAGCCCCAGCCCAGCCCTGCCCCTAGCACAGCCCCAAATCCTCCTGAGCCTTGGTTCCAGCCTCGACCCCAGCCATGCCCCAGCCCAAGCCCAGCCCCCAGCCCAGCACTGGCCCCAGCCCTGCCCCCAGGCCAGCCCCATCCCTGCCCCCAGACCTGGCCCCAGCCCAGCCCCCCACCCCAGCCCTAGCCCAGCCCCCAGGCCACACCCCAGCCCCAGCCCACACCCCAGCCCTGCCACCAGCTCAACCCCAGCTCTGCCCCAGCCCCGGCCCCAGCCCCAGCCCCAGCTCATCCCCAGCCCAGTCCCCGGCCCCGGCCACAGCCCCCAGCCCAGCCCCCAGCCCACCCCCAGCCAATCCCCAGCCCCAGCTCAGACCCTGCCCAGTCCCACTCTGGGCCCCAGCCCCAGCTCCAGCCCTGCCCCGAGCCCCAGCCCAACCCCCAGCCCCGGCCCCAGGCCCCAGCACAGCCCCAGCCTAGCCCCAGCCCCAGAACTGCCCCAGCCCTGTCCCAGCCCTGCCCCAGCCTCAGTCCCAGCCCCAGTCCTGGCTCCAGCACCCTGCCCAGCCACAGCCCTGTCCCCAGCCCTGCCCCAGCCCCGGACCCAGACCAGCCCTGCCCCTAGGCCAGCACCAGCCCTGCCCCAACCCCAGCTCCAGCCCCAGCCCAGTCCCCAGCCCAGTCCTGCCCCAACCCCGGCCCCAGCTCAACCACATCCCTGCCCCAGCCCCAGCCCCAGTCCCAGCCCCAGCCCCAGCCCAGCTCCAGCCCTGCCCCAGCCCCGGCCCCAGCCCCAGTTCCAGCGCAGTCCCCAGTCCTGCCCCAGCCCCGGCTGCAGCCCCAGCCCCGGTCCTGCCCCATCCCTGCCCTGCCCCATCCCTGCACAATCCATGCTCCAGCCCAGCCTCCTGGCCCCAGCCCAGCCCCAGCTCAGCCCCACCCAGCCCCAGCCCCAGCCCCGGCTCCAGCCCCCAGCCCAGTCCCAGCCCTGCCTCAGCCCCCGGCCGCAGCCCAGCCCCAGCTCAGCCCCAGCCCCGGCTCCAGCCCCCAGCCCAGCCCCAGCCCCTGCCCCAGTCCTGCCCCAGCCCCAGCCCTGCCTCAGCCCCGGCCGCAGCCCAGCCCCAGCTCAGCCCCAGCCCCGGCTCCAGCCCCCAGCCCAGACCCAGCCCTGCCTCAGCCCCGGCCGCAGCCCAGCCTCAGCTCAGCCCCAGCCCCGGCTCCAGCCCCCAGCCCAGCCTCAGCCCTGCACCAGTCCTGCCCCAGCCCCCAGTCCAGCCACCAGCACAGCCGTGCCCCAGTCACAGCCCAGCCCCCAGCCCTGCCTCAGACCAAGCCCCGGCCCCAGCCCTGCCCCAATCCCGGACCCAGCCCCCCAGCACAGCCCCAGCCTAGCCCCAGCCCCAGCCCAGCCCCAGCCCCACCCTGGGCCCAGCCCCAGCCCCAGCCCAGCCCCAGCCCTGCCCCAGCCTAGCGCCAGCCCCAGCCCAGCCCCTGCCCTGGACCCAGCCCCAGCCCCACCCCAGCCTCATCCCCAGCCCAGGCCAAGCACTGCCCCAGCCCCAGCCCCACCCCCCGGCCGCAGCCCCAGCCCCAGCCCAGCCCTAGCCCAGCCCTGCCCCCAGCCCCCGCCCTGCCCCAGCCCCCAGCCCTGCACCGAACCCAGCCCCAGGCCTGCCCCAGCCCTGCCCCAGCCCCAGCCCCAGGCCTGACCTCAGCCCTGCCCCATCCCCAGCTCTGCCCCCAGCCCAGCCCCAGCCCTGCCCCAGCCCCCAGCCCCAGCCCAGACCCCAGCCCTGCCCCAACCCCAGCCCCAGCCCCAGCACAGCCCCACCCTGGACCCAGCCCCAGCCCCAGCCCAGCCCCAGCCCTGCCCCAGCCTAGCCCCAGCCCCCAGCTCAGCCCCCTGCCCTGGACCCAGCCCCGGCCCCCACCCCAGCCTCATCCCCAGCCCAGCCGAAGCCACCGCCCAGCCCCAGCCCTGGACCCAGCCCCAGCCCTCTCCCAGTCCCTGCCCCAGCCCCACCCCAGCCCCCACCCCCGGCCCCATCCCCTACCCCAGCCCAGCTCCAGCCATAGCCCTGCCCCCAGCCCCAGCCCTTCCCCGGCCCAGCCCCAGCCCCAGCCCAGCCCCTGACCTTGAACCAGCCCCTGCCCTGGACCCAGCCCCAGCCCAGCCCCAGCCCCCGCCCCAGACCAGCACCAGCCCTGGACCCAGCCCCAGCCCCACCCCAGCCTCATCCCCAGCCCAGGCCCAGCCCTGCCCCAGCCCAAGCCCCCGGCCCCAGCCCCAGCCCCGGTCCTGCCCCATCCCAGCCCCCAGCCCCAGCCCTGCCCTCAGCCCAGCCGCAGACCCAGCCTGGCCCCAGCCCCAGCCCCAGCCCAGCCACAGGCCCAGCCCCAGCCTAGCCCCGGCCCTGCCCCAGCCCTGGCTCCTGCACCAGCCCTGGCTCCAGCCCCAGCCCTGCCCATGTCTTGGTTCCAGCCCCAGCCCCAGCCCTGCGCCAACCCAGCCCCAGCCCAAGGCCCAGCCTCAAGCCTAGTCCTGCCCCAGCCCTGGGCCCAATCCAGCCCCAGCCCTACCCCTACCTCAGCCCTAGCCCCAGCCCTGTGCGCAGCCCCAGCCCCAGCCCCAGCCCCACCCTCGCCACCAGCCCAGCCCCGGCTCCAACCTTGGCCCCAGCCCAGCCCCAGTTCCAGCCCTGCCCCAGCCCTGCCCCTGCCCTGGCCCCAGCCCCGGCCCCAGACTCGGCCCCAGCCCAGCCCCAGGCCTAGCCCTGCCCCAGTCCCCCGCCCCAGCCCCAGCCACAGCCCCAGCCCTGTGCCAGCACTACCCCAGCCCAGCCCCCGGTCCCAGCCCAGCCCAAGCCTTGGCCCAGCCCCCGCCCCAGCCCAATCCTTGCCCCCAGCCCAGCCCTGCCCTGGACCCAGCCCCAGCCCCACCCCAGCCTCACCCCCAGCCCAGGCCCAGCCCTGCCCCAGCCTAAGCCCCAGCCCCAGCCCCATCGCAGCCCCCAGCCCAGCCCCAGCCCCAGCCCTGCCCCAGCCCAGCCCCAGCCACCGCCCAGCCCCAGCCCCAGCCCTGCCCCAGTCCCTGCCCCAGCACAGTCCTGGTCCCAGCCCAGCCCCACCCCAGCCTCATCCCTAGCCCTGCCCCAGCCTAGCCCCAGCCCAGCCCCTGCCCTGGACCCAGCCCCAGCCCCACCCCAGCCCTCATCCCCAGCCCTAGCCCAGCCCTGACCCAGCCCCCGCCCTGCCCCCAGCCCCAGCCCTGCACTGAACCCAGCCCCAGCCCGGAACCAGCCCTGCCCCAGCTCTGGCCCCAGCCCTGTCCCAGCTCTGGCCCCAACCCTGTCCCCAGCCCCCGGCCCCTGCCCACAGCCCCAGCCCCAGCCCCAACCTTGGCCCCAGGCCAGCCCCCTGCCCCAGCCCTGCCCCGGCCCAGCCCCGGCCCCCAGCCCCCCAGCCCCTGCCCTGGACCCAGCCCCCAGCCCTGCCCCAGCCCCAGCCCCATCCCTGCCCTCAGCACAGCCCCTAACTCAGCCCTAGCCCCAGCCCTGACCGCAGCCCCAGGCCCATCCCCAGCCCCAGCCCCCACCCTCGGCACCAGCCCTGCCCCAGCCCCGGCAACTGCCCCGGGCCCCAGACTCGGCCCCAGCCCAGCCCCAGCCCTAGCCCAGCCCCAGTCCCCCGCCCCAGCCCCAGACACAGACCCAGCCCTGTCCAGCCCCAGCTCCAGCCCAGCCCCCGACCCAGCCCAGCCCCCAACCCTGCCCCAGCCCCAGCCCCCGGCCCCAGCTCAGTGCTAGGCCAGCCCTGCCCCCAGCCCCAGACCTGCCCCAGCCCCGAACACAGCCCTGGCCCCAGTCAGAGCCCAGCCCCCGCCCCATCCCTGCCCTAGCCCCGCCCCCAGCCCTGTCCCCAGCACAGCCCCAGCCCTGCCCCAGCCCCAGTCCTGCCCCAGCCCCGGTCCCAGCCCAGCCCCATCCCTGCTCCCAGCCCAGCCCAGCCCCATCCCCATCCTTGCCCCCAGTCCCATCCCCATCCCCTGCCCCCAGCCCAGCCCCAGCCCCAGCCCTGCCCCATTCCAGCCCCAGCCCAAGCCCCAGCCCAAGCCCCTCCCTGCCCCAGCCCAGCCCTGGACCCAGCCCCAGCACCAGCCCAGCCCTAGCCCAGCCCTGACCCAGCCCAGCCCTAGCCCAGCCCTGCCCTCAGCCCAGCCCCAGGCCCGGACCCAGCCCCGGCCTCAGCCCAGCCCTAACCTAGCCCTGCCCCAGCCCCAGGCCTAGCCCAGCCGCGCCCTCAGCCCAGCCCCAGCCCTGGACCAAGCCCCAGCCCTGAGCCGAACCCAGCCCCAGCCTGGCCCCAGCCCTGCCCTAGCTCCAGCCCTAGCCCTGTCCCCAGCCTCAGCCCGTACCCCTGCCCCAGTCCCAGTCCTGCCACATCCCAGCCCTCAGCCCCAGCCCTGCCCTCAGCCCAGCCCCAGACCCAGCCTGGCCCCAGCCCCTGTCCCCAGCCCCAGCCACAGCCCAGCCCCAGGCCCTGCCTCAGCCTAGCCACAGCCCTGCCCCAGCCCTGGCTCCTGCACCAGCCCTGGCTCCAGCCCCAGCCCCAGCCCTGCCCAAGCCTTGGTTCCAGCCCCAGCCCCCAGCCCTGCGCCAACCCAGCGCCAGCCTAAGGCCCAGCCTCAAGCCTAGTCCTGCCCCAGGCCAAGCACCAATCCAGCCCCTGCCCTACCCCTACCTCAGCCCTAGCCCCAGCCCTGTGCGCAGCCCCAGCCCCAGCCCCACCCTTGCCACCAGCCCAGCCCCAGCCCCAACCTTGCCCCCAGCCCAGCCCCAGTTCCAGCCCCTGCCCCAGACTCGGCCCCAGCCCAACCCCAGCCAAGCCCCAGCCCCAGCCCTGCCCCAGCCCAGACCCAGCCACCGCCCAGCCCCAGCCCCAGCCCCAGCTCTGGCTCCAGCCCTGTCCCCAGCCCCGGCCCCTGCCCCAGCCCCAGCCCTAGCCCAGCCCTGCCCTCAGCCCCAGCCCCAGCCCCAGCCCCACCCTCGGCCCCAGCCCAGCCCCTACCCCAGCCCAGCCCCAGCCCAGCCCCAGCCCCAGCCCAGCCCCTGTCCTGGACCAAGCCCCAGCCCAGCCACAGACACATCCCAAGCCCCGGCCCCAGCCCAGCCCTAGCCCAGCCCCAGCCCCACCCTCAGCTCCAGCCCAGCTCCAGCCACAGCCCTGGACCCAGCCCCAGCCCAGGCCCAGCCCCAACCCAGCCCCAGCCCCAGCCCAGCCCCTGTCCTGGACCAAGCCCCAGCCCAGTCACAGCCACAGCCCCAGCCCCGGCCCCAGCCCAGCCCTAGCCCAGCCCCAGCCCCACCCTCAGCCCCCAGCCCAGCTCCAGCCACAGCCCTGGACCCAGCCCCAGCCCAGGCCCATCCCCAGCCCCACCCCAGCCTCATCCCCTGCCCAGCCCCCAGCCCCACCCCAGCCTCATCCCCTGCCCAGCCCCAGCCCTGCCCCAGCCCAAGCCCCAGCCCCAGCCCCAGCCCCAGCCCCAGCCCCAGCCCCATCCCCATCCCTGCCCCCAGCCCAGCCCCAGCCCCAGCCCCAGCCCCAGCCCAAGCCCTGCCCCAGTCCCTGCCCCAGCCCAGTCCTGGTCCCAGCCCAGCCACAGCCCAGCCCCAGCACTGCGCCAGCCCAACCCCAGCCCCAGCCCAGCCCCAGCCCTGGACCCCAGCCCTGCCCTCAGCCCCAGCCCCAGCACCGGCCCCTACCCCAGCCCCAGTCCTAGCCCTAGCCCAGCCCTGCCCTCAGCCCCAGCCCAGCCCCAGCCCCACCCTCGGCCCTAGCCTAGCCCCTGCCCCAGCCCTGCCCCGGCCCAGCCCCAGCCCCAGCCCAGCCTCTGCCCTGGACCCAGCCCCCAGCCCCAGCCCCAGGCCCAGCCCTGGCCCCAGCCCTGCCCCAGCTCTGGCCCCAGCCCTGTCCCCAGCCCCGGCCCCCTGCCCCAGCCCCAGCCCCAGCCCCAGCCCAGCCCCTGTCCTGAACCCAGCCCTGGCCCAGCCACAGCCCAGCCCCAGCCCTGGACCCAGCCCCAGTCGCAGCCCCGGGCCCAGCCCAGCCCTAGCCCAGCCCCAGCCCCACCCTCAGCCCCAGCCCAGCCCCAGCCACAGCCCTGCCCCAGCCCAGCCCCAGCCAAGGCCCAGCCCCAGCCCTGGATCCAGCCCCAGTCGCAGCCCCAGCCCCAGCCCAGCCCTAATCCAGCCCCAGCCCCACTTTCAACCCCAGCCCAGCTCCAGCCCCAGCCCAGCCCCAGCCCTGCCCCAGCTCTGGCCCCAGCCCTGGCCCAAGCCCCGGACCCTGCCCCAGCCCCAGCCCTGCCCCAGCCCAGTCCCAGCCCCAGCCCAGCCCCAGCCCTGCATCAGCCCTGCCCCAGCCCTAGTCCCCAGCCACCCGCAGCACAGCACCAGCACAACCCCAGCCCTTGACCCAGCCCAGCCCCAGCCCCAGCCCAGCCCCTGCCCTGGACCCAGCCCCAGCCCCAACCCAGCCTCATCCCCAGCCCAGGCCCAGCCCTGCCCCGGCCCAGCCCCAGCCCCAGCCCCAGCCACAGCCCTGCCCCAGCCCAGCCCCAGCCAAGGCCCAGCCCCAGCCCTGGATCCAGCCCCAGTCGCAGCCCCAGCCCCAGCCCAGCCCTACCCCAGCCCCAGCCCCACTTTCAGCCCCAGCCCAGCTCCAGCCACAGCCCAGCCACAGCCCTGGACCCAGCTCCAGCCCAGCCCCAGCCCCAGCCCCAGCCCCAGCCTTGCCCCAGTCCCTGCCCCAGCCCAGCCCCAGCCCTGGACCCAGCCCCAGCCCCACCCCAGCCTCATCCCCAGCCCAGCCCCAGCCCTGCCCCCAGCCTAGCCCCAGCCCCACCCTGGGCCCAGCCCCAGCCCCAGCCCTGCCCCAGCCCTGCCCCAGCCTAGCACCAGCCCCAGCCCAGCCCCTGCCCTGGACCCAGCCCCAGCCCCACCCCAGCCTCATCCCCTGACCCGGCCCCAGCCCTGCCCCAGACCCGGCCCCAGCCCCACCCACACCCTCGGCCCCAGCCCAGTCCCAGCCCCAGCCCCGGCCCCAACCTCAGTCCCAGCCCTGCTCCTAGCCCCGACCCCAGCCCCTGCCCCAGCCCTGTCCCAGCCCCAGTCCTGCCCCAGCCCCGGTCCCAGCCCTGGCCCCTGCCCAGCCCCCACTCCCATCCCTGCCCCCAGCCCTGCCCCCGCACCAGCCCCAGCCCCAGCCCCGGCCCCAGCCCTGTCCCAGCCCCAGTCCTGCCCCAGCCCAGCCCCAGCCCCAGGCCCAGCCTCCAGCCCAGTCCTGCTTCTGCGCCGGCCCCAACCCAGCCCCAGCCCCGGCCCCAACCTCAGTCCCAGCCCTGCTCCCAGCCCCGGCCCCCAGCTCCGGCCCCAGCCACGGCCCAGCCCCCGCCCCATTCCTGCCCCCAGCCCAGCCCCAGCCCCAGCCCTACTCCAGCCCTGCCCCAGCCTTGGGCCCAGCCCTGACCCAGACCCAGTCCAGACCCCAGCCCAGCCCCCACCCTCGGCCCCAGACCAGCCCCAGCCCCAGCCCTGCCCCAGCCCAGCCGCAGCCACCGCACAGCCCCAGCCCTGGACCCAGCCCCAGCCCCAGCCCTGCCCTTAGCCCAGCCCCAGCCCTGCCCCAGCCCCGGCCCCAGCCCAGCCATAGACTTGGTTCCAGCCCCAGCCCTGCCCCAGCCCCATCCCTAGCCCAGCCCTACCCTCAGGCCCCAGCCCCAGCCCTGCCCCAGCCTCGGGCCCAGCCCTGTCCCAGGCCCAGCCCAGACCCTAGCCCAGCCTCGGCCCAGGCCCCAGCCCTGCCGCAGCCCCAGCCCAGCCCCAGCCCTGCCTCAGCCCCAGCCCTGGCCCCATCCTTGGCCCAGCCCCCAACCCAGACTCAGCCCCATCCCTGCCCCCAGCCCCAGCCTTGCACCGAACCCAGCCCCAGCCCTGCCTCAGCCCCAGCCACAGCCCAGCCACAGCCCCAGCCACAGCCCAGCCCCAGCCACAGCCCAGCCCCAGTCCTGCCCCAGCCCCGGCCCCAGCCCCGGCCCCTGCCCAGCCCCACTCCCATACCTGCCCCCAGCCCTGCCCCAGCCCCAGCCCCAACCCCAGCCCCGGCCCCAGCCTTGTCCCAGCCCCAGTCCTGCCCCAGCCCCGGCCACAGCCCCAGCCCCAGCCCCAGCCCAGCCATAGCCTTGGTTCCAGCCCCAGCCCCAGCCCTGCCTCAGCCCAGCCCCAGCCCTGGACCCAGCCCCAGTCGCAGCTCTGGACGCAGCCCAGTCCCTAGCCCAGCCCCAGCTCAGACCCACCCAGCCCCAGCCTGCCCCAACCCAAGCCCTGCCCCAGCCCAGCCCCAGCCCCAACCCCAGCTCCGGCCCCAGCCTTGTCCCAGCCCCAGTCCTGCCCCAGCCCCAGCCCCAGCCACAGCCCAGCCCCAGCCCTGCACCCAGCCCCAGTCGCAGCTCTGGACCCAGCCCAGTCTCTAGCCCAACCCCAGCTCAGCCCCACCCAGCCCCAGCCCTGCCCCAACCCAAGCCCTGCCCAAGCCCAGCCCCAGCCAAAGCCCAGCCCCAGCGCAGACTCCAGCCCACGCTCAGCCCCGGCCCCAGCCCCAGCCCCCAGCCCAGCCATAGACATGGTTCCAGCCCGGGCCCCAGCCCTGCCCCAACCCAGCCCCAGCCCAAGGCCCAGCCTCCAGCCTTGTCCTGCCCCAGCCCCGGCCCCAGCCCCGACTCCAGCCCTACCCCAGCCCTGCCCCAGACCCCGGCCCCAGCCCTGCCCCAGACCCGGCCCCAGCCCCACCCACACCCCTCGGCCCCAGCCCAGTCCCAGCCCCAGCCCCGGCCCCAACCTCAGTCCCAGCCCTGCTCCTAGCCCCGACCCCAGCCCCTGCCCCAGCCCTGTCCCAGCCCCAGTCCTGCCCCAGCCCCGGTCCCAGCCCTGGCCCCTGCCCAGCCCCACTCCCATCCCTGCCCCCCAGCCCTGCCCCCGCACCAGCCCCAGCCCCAGCCCCGGCCCCAGCCCTGTCCCAGCCCCAGTCCCTGCCCCAGCCCAGCCCCAGCCCCAGGCCCAGCCTCCAGCCCAGTCCTGCTTCTGCGCCGGCCCCAACCCAGCCCCAGCCCCGGCCCCAACCTCAGTCCCAGCCCTGCTCCCAGCCCCGGCCCCAGCTCTGGCCCCAGCCACAGCCCAGCCCCCGCCCCATTCCTGCCCCCAGCCCAGCCCCAGCCCCAGCCCTACTCCAGCCCTGCCCCAGCCTTGGGCCCAGCCCTGACCCAGACCCAGTCCAGACCCCAGCCCAGCCCACCCTCGGCCCCAGACCAGCCCCAGCCCCAGCCCTGCCCCAGCCCAGCCGCAGCCACCGCACAGCCCCAGCCCTGGACCCAGCCCCAGCCCCAGCCCTGCCCTTAGCCCAGCCCCAGCCCTGCCCCAGCCCTGGCCCCAGCCCAGCCATAGACTTGGTTCCAGCCCCAGCCCTGCCCCAGCCCCATCCCTAGCCCAGCCCTACCCTCAGGCCCCAGCCCCAGCCCTGCCCCAGCCTCGGGCCCAGCCCTGTCCCAGGCCCAGCCCAGACCCTAGCCCAGCCTCGGCCCTGGCCCCAGCCCTGCCGCAGCCCCAGCCCAGCCCCAGCCCTGCCTCAGCCCCAGCCCTGGCCCCATCCTTGGCCCAGCCCCCAACCCAGACTCAGCCCCCATCCCTGCCCCCAGCCCCAGCCTTGCACCGAACCCAGCCCCAGCCCTGCCTCAGCCCCAGCCACAGCCCAGCCCCAGCCCCAGCCCACAGCCCAGCCCCAGCCACAGCCCAGCCCCAGTCCTGCCCCAGCCCCGGCCCCAGCCCCGGCCCCTGCCCAGCCCCACTCCCATACCTGCCCCCAGCCCTGCCCCAGCCCCAGCCCCAACCCCAGCCCCGGCCCCAGCCTTGTTCCAGCCCCAGTCCTGCCCCAGCCCCGGCCACAGCCCCAGCCCCAGCCCAGCCATAGCCTTGGTTCCAGCCCCAGCCCCAGCCCTGCCTCAGCCCAGCCCCAGCCCTGGACCCAGCCCCAGTCGCAGCTCTGGACGCAGCCCAGTCCCTAGCCCAGCCCCAGCTCAGACCCACCCAGCCCCAGCCCTGCCCCAACCCAAGCCCTGCCCCAGCCCAGCCCCAGCCCCAACCCCAGCTCCGGCCCCAGCCTTGTCCCAGCCCCAGTCCTGCCCCAGCCCCAGCCACAGCCCAGCCCCAGCCCTGCACCCAGCCCCAGTCGCAGCTCTGGACCCAGCCCAGTCCCTAGCCCAGCCCCAGCTCAGACCCACCCAGCCCCATCCCTGCCCCAACCCAAGCCCTGCCCCAGCCCAGCCCCAGCCAAAGCCCAGCCCCAGCCCTGCCCCAGCCCCAGTCCTGCCCCAGCCCCGGCCCCAGCCCCAGCCCCAGCCCAGCCATAGACACGGTTCCAGCCCGGGCCCCAGCCCTGCCCCAACCCAGCCCCAGCCCAAGGCCCAGCCTCCAGCCTTGTCCTGCCCCAGCCCCGGCCCCAGCCCCGACTCCAGCCCTACCCCAGCCCTGCCCCAGCCTCGGGCCCAGCCCTGTCCCAGGCCCAGCCCAGGCCCTAGCCCAGCCCCAGCCCTGCCCCAGCCCAGCCCCAGCCCCAGCCCTGCCCCAGCCCAGCCCCAGCCACCGCCCAGCCCCAGCCCTGGACCCAGCCCCAGCCCCAACCCTGGACCCAGCCCAGCCCCAGCCCCAGCCTTGTCCCAGCCCCAGCCCTGCCCCAGAACAGCCCCAGCCACCGCCCAGCCCCAGCCCTGCCCCAGGCCCAGCCCAGACCCCAGCCCAGCCCCACCCACGGCCCCAGCCCCGGCCCCAGCCCAGCCCTAGCCCAGCCCTGCACAGCCACAGACCTAACCCAGCCCTGCCCTTAGCCCAGCCCTAGCCCTGCTCCAGCCTCGGGCCCAGCCCTGTCCCAGGCCCAGCCCAGATCCTAGCCCAGCCTCAGCCCTGGCCCCCAGCCCTGACGCAGCCCCAGCCCAGCCCCAGTCCTGCCCCAGCCCCGGCCCCCAGCCCCAGCACCTGCCCAGCCCCACTCCCATCCCTGCCCCGCCCCACTCCCATCCCTGCCCCCAGCCCTGCCCAGCCCCAGCCCCAACCCCAGCCCCGGCCCCAGCCTTGTCCCAGCCCCAGCCCAGCCATAGACTTGGTTCCCGCCCCAGCCCCACGCTGCCCCCAGCCCTGCCCCAGCCCAAGGCCCAGCCTCCAGCCCAGTCCTGCTTCAGCCCCGGCCCCCAACCTCAGTCCCAGCCCTGCTCCCAGCCCCGGCCCCAGCTCTGGCTCCAGCCCTACCCCAGCCCTACCCCAGCCCAGCCCCAGCCCCGGCCCCAGCCACAGCCCAGACCCCGCCCCATTCCTGCCCCCAGCCCAAGGCCCAGCCCCAGCCCTGCCCCAGCCTCTGCCCCTGCCCAGCCCCAGCCCCAGCCCTGCCCCAGCCCAGCCCCAGCCACCGCCCAGCCCCAGCCCTGGACTCAGCCCCAGCCCCAGCCCTGGACTCAGCCCCAGCCCCAGCCCTGGACCCAGCCCAGCCCCAGCCCCAGCCCTGGACCCAGCCTCCAGCCCCTAGCCCAACCCCAGCCCCTGCCCTGGCCCCATCCTTGGCCCAGCCCCCAACCCAGACTCAGCCCCATCCCTGCCCCCAGCCCCAGCCCTGCACTGAAACCTGCCCCAGCCCTGCCCCAGCTCTGGCCCCAGCCCTGTCTCCAGCCCCGGCCCCAGCCCCAGTCCCAGCCCTAGCCCAGCCCTGCCCTCATCCCCAGCCCCAGCCCCAGCCCTGCCCCGGACCAGCCCAGCCCCAGCCCAGCCCCTGCCCCAGCCCTGGACCCAGCCCAAGCCCAGCCCCAGCCCTGGCCCCAGCCCAGACCCTAGCCCAGCCTCAGCCCCGGCTCCAGTCCCCGCCCCAGCCCAGCCCTGCTCCCAGCCCCGGCCGCAGTCCCGGCTCCAGCCCTACCCCAGCCCTGCCCCGGCCTCAAGCCCAGCCCTGTCCCAGGCCCAGCCCAGACCCCAGCCCAGCCCTAGCCGAGCTCTGCCCCAGGCCCAGCCCTAGGCCAGCCCTGCCCTAGCCCAAGCCCAGCCTCCAGTCCCTAGCCCAGCCCCAGCTCAGCCCCACCCAGCCCCAGCCCAGCCATAGACTTGGTTCCAGCCCCAGCCCTGCCCCAGCCCCATCCCTAGCCCAGCCCTACCCTCAGGCCCCAGCCCCAGCCCTGCCCCAGCCTCGGGCCCAGCCCTGTCCCAGGCCCAGCCCAGACCCTAGCCCAGCCTCGGCCCTGGCCCCAGCCCTGCCGCAGCCCCAGCCCAGCCCCAGCCCTGCCTCAGCCCCAGCCCTGGCCCCATCCTTGGCCCAGCCCCCAACCCAGACTCAGCCCCATCCCTGCCCCCAGCCCCAGCCTTGCACCGAACCCAGCCCCAGCCCTGCCTCAGCCCCAGCCACAGCCCAGCCCCAGCCCCAGCCACAGCCCAGCCCCAGCCACAGCCCAGCCCCAGTCCTGCCCCAGCCCCGGCCCCAGCCCCGGCCCCTGCCCAGCCCCACTCCCATACCTGCCCCCAGCCCTGCCCCAGCCCCAGCCCCAACCCCAGCCCCGGCCCCAGCCTTGTTCCAGCCCCAGTCCTGCCCCAGCCCCGGCCACAGCCCCAGCCCCAGCCCAGCCATAGCCTTGGTTCCAGCCCCAGCCCCAGCCCTGCCTCAGCCCAGCCCCAGCCCTGGACCCAGCCCCAGTCGCAGCTCTGGACGCAGCCCAGTCCCTAGCCCAGCCCCAGCTCAGACCCACCCAGCCCCAGCCCTGCCCCAACCCAAGCCCTGCCCCAGCCCAGCCCCAGCCCCAACCCCAGCTCCGGCCCCAGCCTTGTCCCAGCCCCAGTCCTGCCCCAGCCCCAGCCACAGCCCAGCCCCAGCCCTGCACCCAGCCCCAGTCGCAGCTCTGGACCCAGCCCAGTCCCTAGCCCAGCCCCAGCTCAGACCCACCCAGCCCCATCCCTGCCCCAACCCAAGCCCTGCCCCAGCCCAGCCCCAGCCAAAGCCCAGCCCCAGCCCTGCCCCAGCCCCAGTCCTGCCCCAGCCCCGGCCCCAGCCCCAGCCCCAGCCCAGCCATAGACACGGTTCCAGCCCGGGACCCAGCCCTGCCCCAACCCAGCCCCAGCCCAAGGCCCAGCCTCCAGCCTTGTCCTGCCCCAGCCCCGGCCCCAGCCCCGACTCCAGCCCTACCCCAGCCCTGCCCCAGCCTCGGGCCCAGCCCTGTCCCAGGCCCAGCCCAGGCCCTAGCCCAGCCCCAGCCCTGCCCCAGCCCAGCCCCAGCCCCAGCCCTGCCCCAGCCCAGCCCCAGCCACCGCCCAGCCCCAGCCCTGGACCCAGCCCCAGCCCCAACCCTGGACCCAGCCCAGCCCCAGCCCCAGCCTTGTCCCAGCCCCAGCCCTGCCCCAGAACAGCCCCAGCCACCGCCCAGCCCCAGCCCTGCCCCAGGCCCAGCCCAGACCCCAGCCCAGCCCCACCCACGGCCCCAGCCCCGGCCCCAGCCCAGCCCTAGCCCAGCCCTGCACAGCCACAGACCTAACCCAGCCCTGCCCTTAGCCCAGCCCTAGCCCTGCTCCAGCCTCGGGCCCAGCCCTGTCCCAGGCCCAGCCCAGATCCTAGCCCAGCCTCAGCCCTGGCCCCAGCCCTGACGCAGCCCCAGCCCAGCCCCAGTCCTGCCCCAGCCCCGGCCCCAGCCCCAGCACCTGCCCAGCCCCACTCCCATCCCTGCCCCGCCCCACTCCCATCCCTGCCCCCAGCCCTGCCCCAGCCCCAGCCCCAACCCCAGCCCCGGCCCCAGCCTTGTCCCAGCCCCAGCCCAGCCATAGACTTGGTTCCCGCCCCAGCCCCACGCTGCCCCCAGCCCTGCCCCAGCCCAAGGCCCAGCCTCCAGCCCAGTCCTGCTTCAGCCCCGGCCCCAACCTCAGTCCCAGCCCTGCTCCCAGCCCCGGCCCCAGCTCTGGCTCCAGCCCTACCCCAGCCCTACCCCAGCCCAGCCCCAGCCCCGGCCCCAGCCACAGCCCAGACCCCGCCCCATTCCTGCCCCCAGCCCAAGGCCCAGCCCCAGCCCTGCCCCAGCCTCTGCCCCTGCCCAGCCCCAGCCCCAGCCCTGCCCCAGCCCAGCCCCAGCCACCGCCCAGCCCCAGCCCTGGACTCAGCCCCAGCCCCAGCCCTGGACTCAGCCCCAGCCCCAGCCCTGGACCCAGCCCAGCCCCAGCCCCAGCCCTGGACCCAGCCTCCAGCCCCTAGCCCAACCCCAGCCCCTGCCCTGGCCCCATCCTTGGCCCAGCCCCCAACCCAGACTCAGCCCCATCCCTGCCCCCAGCCCCAGCCCTGCACTGAAACCTGCCCCAGCCCTGCCCCAGCTCTGGCCCCAGCCCTGTCTCCAGCCCCGGCCCCAGCCCCAGTCCCAGCCCTAGCCCAGCCCTGCCCTCATCCCCAGCCCCAGCCCCAGCCCTGCCCCGGACCAGCCCAGCCCCAGCCCAGCCCCTGCCCCAGCCCTGGACCCAGCCCAAGCCCAGCCCCAGCCCTGGCCCCAGCCCAGACCCTAGCCCAGCCTCAGCCCCGGCTCCAGTCCCCGCCCCAGCCCAGCCCTGCTCCCAGCCCCGGCCGCAGTCCCGGCTCCAGCCCTACCCCAGCCCTGCCCCGGCCTCAAGCCCAGCCCTGTCCCAGGCCCAGCCCAGACCCCAGCCCAGCCCTAGCCGAGCTCTGCCCCAGGCCCAGCCCTAGGCCAGCCCTGCCCTAGCCCAAGCCCAGCCTCCAGTCCCTAGCCCAGCCCCAGCTCAGCCCCACCCAGCCCCAGCCCTGCCCCAGAACAGCCCCAGCCACTGCCCAGCCCCAGCCCTACCCGCAGCCCCAGCCCTGCACCGAACCCAGCCCCAGCCCAGCCCCAGTCCCAGCCCTGCTCCCAGCCCCGGCCCCCAGATCCGGCTCCAGCCCTACCCCAGCCCTATCCCAGCTCAGCCCCAGCCCCGGCCCCAGCCACAGCCCAGCCCCCGCCCCATTCTTGCCCCCAGCCCAGCCCCAGCCCCAGCCCAGCCATAGAGTTGGTTCCCACCCCAGCCCCACCCTGCCCTCAGCCCCAGCCCCAGCCCCAGCCCTACCCTCGGCCCCAGACCAGCCCCGGCCCCTGCCCCAGCCCCAGTCCTGCCCCATCCCAGCCCCCATCCCCAGCCCTTGCCCAGCCCTGCCCTCAGCCCAGCCCCAGCCCCAGCCCGGCCCCAGCCCAGTCCCCAGCCACAGCCCAGCCCCAATCCTGCCCCAGCCCCACCCCAGCCCTAGCCCCAGCCCCAGGCACGGCCCCAGCCCTGCCCCAGCCCTGGCTCCTGCCCCAGCCCCGGCCCCAGCCCCAGCCACAGCCCTGCCCAAACCTTGGTTCCAGCCCCGGCCCCAGCACAGCCCCAGCCCTACCCCTAACTCAGCCCTAGCCCCAGCCCTGTCTGCAGCCCCAGCCCCAGCCCCAGCCCCACCCTCAGCACCAGCCCAGCCCCAGCCCCAACCTTAGCCCCAGCCCAGCCCCAGTTCCAGCCCTG
This sequence comes from Melanerpes formicivorus, assembly GCF_026170545.1. Taxonomy (NCBI): domain Eukaryota; kingdom Metazoa; phylum Chordata; class Aves; order Piciformes; family Picidae; genus Melanerpes; species Melanerpes formicivorus. The sequence continues at coordinate 40,936 of NW_027143466.1, read as the reverse complement.
CCCCAGTGTGACCGTTTGAGGCTGTACCCTTAAGAAAGGGAATATGGTGGACGGAAGTTGGTAAACGGAAGCAATAATCTAAACTAATTTCATTGGAAAAGTGGGAGGAAGCACCTTCAGAACTGGGAGTGTAGGAAAGATATCCTGGGCACTCCAGCACTTTATCTTCAGTCTTGCTTCTGCCTCTTCTTCGTGCTGCATCTCTTTCTGTGCTGGGCTTTCTGCCAAGACTTCGGCCTTGAAACCGATAAGATAGAAGGCCTGTATTGACTCCTTTCCAATTATCACAAAACTGCTTTTAACTTCTTTCTTTCTTCTTTCTCCCTTTTTCTGACCTACTCTAGGGAAAGGGGGGGAGAGAGGGGAGAGCGGAGGTGGGGAACCTCCTCTGCCGAGGGGGGTTACTCTCATTTCTGTGTTACTCTGTTGTATATCTTTGTATATATTGTAGATATTGTAAATTTGTAAATATTCCCCTGCAAATCCTACACTGCTTTGTAAATATAGCTCCACTGCCTTGCTAATTCAGTATGTGAGTTTTTCTTTCCTTTCCCTTCAATTTTTTTTTTTCCCTTTTACTTTACAGGGGGGAGGGAAGAGGCTTCTTGGCCTTACCCTTCCACCCCACCACATTTTTTTTTATTGGCGTACCCAACGTGCGGCAGATAATTAGTTCAATTTATTACTTGATTGATTTAGTGTTTTCCAGCTGAATTAGCAAACATGAAGGTATTGTGGTTTGTGGAGCGATTATTCTTTTCAATTTTTGGGGCTCTGTTTTACAGATATTGTTTGGGTTTGATTTTGGATTACCTGGGTAAATATTTGGTGCGGACAATTTATATGTGGGTTATGTATAGAGTTAAATTATGGTATGGAAAATGTATTAATTTCTTATGGCCAGTGAGATACAGGAATGTTACCTCCACCACTCTCCCAATTGAGATAAATGGTTTTAAGATTCCGCCTGAGGAGAGAGTAACTTTAGGTGATGCCTGGGATCCAAAGGTGATTTATTTCATGTGTATAATTCTGCTGCTGGTGATAACTAATGTGTATTCTCTGTATTCCTGGCGTCGGGAGAGAAAGGTGTCCAGAGCTTGTTTTGTTATTAAAACTAGATCAAAAAGAAAACGCCGTGGCTCTCGATCAGTCCCAGAGTCATCTAGTGACGAGGACTGTGCAGAATCCGTGTCAGTCAAAAAGAAGGCTAAAAAGTCAATTGGTAAAGCAGCTCTAAATGACTTTGCTGATTCTGGCAAGCAGCCAAGGGCATCGGCTGGTATCAACATGACGCCTACTCCTTCTCCTACTCCTTCTCCTCCTTCTTCTTCTCCGTCGGCCAGTAATGGAGCAATGTCACTTCCACCCAGTCCCTCGGTGGGACCGGAAGTCACTGCCCCAGCAGCTGATTTATCTCAGGACCTGTCAGCTTCCATTAAGGTGGCTGTAAATTCAAACACAGCTCCAGTTAAGGTGGCTCCTTTAAAGACTAGAGGTGCAAAGGCCAAAGATGGAGAAGAAGAGGAGCTGGAGACTGATCCTGGTGAGGGGCCCTCTACTCTAAAAGATCCTGCTCAGGAGGAAGAGAAGGTTTGTTTTAAAGATCTAGCTAACCTAGTGAGATCAAAGCAGGATAGAGATGAAGCTAGGAAAGCAGCTGGCAAAGGTGGTTCTCAGCTTAAAGAGATCCTTAGGAGAATGACAGCAGGATTATATGGGCAAAGAATTCAGGGAGATGAAGATGAAGATGATATTATGGACTGTTCTTCGCCCCGGGAGGAATTGCGAAATGTCCGTAAAGATTTCACCAGGGCAGATAAGGAGCCAGTTCTAGCTTGGCTTAGTAGATGTTATGATACAGGTGCTTCAGCTCTAACAGTTGGAGACAAGTCAGCAGCTCAGTTAGGAACTCTCTCAAGGGACAATGGAATAGATAGACATCTAGGCGAAGCTCTCGGTAAGGTTAATCTGTGGATACGCCTTTTAATAGCGGTTGCCCTGAGATACCCTTCCCGAGATGATCTTCCCTGGAATCCTAAACCCTGGACTACCATAGATGAGGGAATTAGGCGCTTGAGAGAATTTGCTGTTAGAGAGCTACTCTATGGTGAACATGAAACTCTGAATCCTGATGACATTCCTGTGGGTATTGGTCTTGCTAAAAAGATCATCAAACTTGCTCCTTCTAATTATGCAAACATTCTGGCAAGCAGAATTGTGTCAAGAAGTTATGGTGGAGCTTCTCCTACGGTTGGCCAATTCAGTGATCAAATGAGACAATTGGAGGATAGCATGACACGTGGTTCTTTGGTTTCAGCCATTGAAACTTTGTCTGGAAAAATCGAGAATTGCATGAGAGAGTTAAAAGATGAATTTAGAAATTCCATATCCCAATTGGCACAAAGGGATAATTTCAATTCTCCCTCCAGGTGGATACAAGTTTCATCTGTGAGGAATACACGTCCTCCAAGGAGGTCATTCCAAAACAGGACATTCCAAAACAGGTCGTTCCAAAACAGACCACCAAGGCAATCACGTAGAACTATTTGGATAACTCTGCGTGATCAGTTTGGTGAGAACATGAACCGCTGGGATGGCCAACCAACTGCTAATCTTTTCAGGAGACTGAGGGAATTGCAAAGTGGCAGAACCCGAGGTAGCAATACCAGAAGGGTAGCTGTTACTTCCACAGTTCCCCAGAACGACTCTTATGGCTCCAACAGTGGCTCCAGTTATAACATGCAAAGTTATAACCCTGCACAATATGTGCAATGCACATGTGCGCATGTTCCCCATAACTAGGGGTGCCCTGCCTCCCGCCAGGGGGAGGAGAGGGATAACAGAGATAATAGAATCTATTGGGATGTGTACATCCAGTGGCCTGGCACTTCACAATTTCGGAAGTACAGGGCCTTGGTTGACACAGGAGCTCAGTGCACCATAATACCATCAGATTATCAGGGATCAGAGTCTATAACTATTCTGGGAGTCACTGGTGGATCTCAAGAGTTAAGTAAGGTAGAGGTTAACATAAGTCTAACTGGTAAACAATGGAGGAAGCATACAGTTGTGACCGGACCTGACGCACCTTGTATTTTGGGAATTGATTTTCTGAGAGAAGGGCGTTTCAAAGACCCTAGAGGTTACAAATGGGCTTTTGGAGTAGCTTCAATAGAAATTGATGGACAAAAATTGAAGCTATCTGCCAGACCTGAACTTTCTGATGAATCTGCAGTTGTGGGACAACATAAGATACAGGACATTAAATTGCCGGTTGCTTCTCAGACTGTGCATCACAGACAATACAGAACCAACCGTGACTCTTTGTTGCCCATTCAGAATCTGATTCGTCAGTTGGAGAGTCAGAAAGTCGTCAGCAAAACTCATTCACCTTTCAACAGTCCAGTGTGGCCTGTGCGGAAGCAGAATGGAGACTGGCGTCTGACAGTAGACTACCGAGCCCTGAATGAAGTGACACCACCTATGAGTGCAGCAGTACCAGACATGATGGAGCTACAGTATGAGCTGGAATCCAAAGAGGCCAAATGGTATGCTACCATAGACATTGCTAATGCATTTTTCTCTATTCCCATAGCAGAGGAATGCAGGCCTCAGTTTGCTTTCACCTGGAGAGGAATCCAGTACACTTTCAACAGGCTGCCAATGGGCTGGATCCACAGCTCAAGCATCTGTCATGCAGTGATCCACGATGCTCTGGAGAAAGGCAGTGCTCCAGAACACATCCAGTTCATCGATGACATCATCGTCTGGGGTAAAACTGCTGAGGAAGTCTTCGAGAAAGGTAACAAAATCATTGACATTCTTCTGAATGCAGGTTTTGCCATCAAACGAGACAAGGTGAAAGGACCTACCACAGAGATTCAGTTTCTGGGAGTGCGGTGGCAGGATGGACGCCGACACATTCCAGTGGATGTGGTAAATAGAGTCTCTACCATGGCAAGTCCCACAAACAAGCAAGAGACCCTACGTTTCTTGGGGATAGTGGGATTTTGGAGACTACACATTCCTGGATACAGTCAGATTGTGAAACCTCTGTATGATGTGACTCGAAAGAGAAACCATTTCCACTGGGGACCTGAACAACAAGCAGCCTTTGACCAGATAAAGCAAGAGGTAGTTCAAGCAATGGGTCTGGGACCAGTCCGAGATGGTCCAGACATTAAGAACATTTTGTACACGGCTGCAAGTGACAATGGTCCAACCTGGTGCTTGTGGCAAAAAGCTCCAGGTGAGACACGTGGACGACATCTTGGTTTCTGGAGTCGAGGTTACAGAGGTTCAGAGGCTAACTATACTCCAACAGAGAAAGAAATTTTAGCTGCCTATGAAGGAGTAAAAGCATCTTCTGAAGTGATTGGAACTGAATCACAACTTCTCTTAGCTCCCAGACTACCAGTTTTGAATTGGATGTTCAAAGGCAAAGGTTCCACACCACATCATGCCACAGACTCAACCTGGTCTAAGTGGATGGCTCTGATAACACAGAGAGCTCGAATGGGAAATCTTGAAAGACCTGGTCTAGTGGAGGTGATCTCAAGTTGGCCTGAAGGTATCAACTGTGCTAAACCTCCAGAGGAGAAAGTGACTCGTGCTGAGGAAGCTCCTCCTTACAATGACCTTTCTGATGATGAAAAGAAATATGCTTTGTTCACAGACGGTTCCTGTCGTCTTGTTGGAAACAAGCGAAGGTGGAAGTCTGCAGTGTGGAGTCCAACACGCCGAGTTGCAGAGGCGAAAGATGGAGAAGGAGAATCCAGTCAGTTCGCAGAGGTAAAAGCTGTCCAGCTAGCTCTCGACATGGCTGAACGTGAGAGATGGCCAAAGCTTTATCTCTACACCGACTCATGGATGGTAGCCAATGCTCTATGGGGTTGGCTAAAGAACTGGAAAAAGAGTGGTTGGCAGAGAAAAGGAAAACCCATTTGGGCAGCCAACCTATGGCAGGACATTGCTGATCGAATCGAGAGAATTCCAGTGAAAGTGAGACACATCGATGCTCACATTCCTAAGAGCAAAGCTACTGAGGAACAGCAACACAACCATCAGGCAGATCTAGCTGCAAGAGTTTCTCAAGTAGACATGGACTCTAATCTTGATCTCAACTGGAAACACCGAGGTGAGATGTTCTTAGCTCGGTGGGCTCATGATTCGTCAGGACATCAAGGCCGAGATGCAACATACCAATGGGCTCGTGACAGATCCATAGACATTTCCATGGATGCTATCACACAAGTCATCCATGACTGTGACATTTGTGCTGCTATTAAGCAGGCAAAACGACTTAAGCCCTTGTGGTATGGTGACAGATGGTCCAAGTACAAGTATGGTGAAGCTTGGCAGATTGACTACATCACTCTACCACGTTCTCGTTCTGGTAAGCAATACGTGCTTACTATGGTAGAGGCAAACACTGGATGGTTGGAAACTTATCCAGTTCCACATGCAACTCGGTCTGGAGAGACAAGTCCTGTGGAGACACGGAACTCCAGAGAGGATTGAGTCAGACAACGGAACTCATTTCAAGAACAACCTTGTAAAGAACTGGGCAAAAGAGCACGGTATTGAGTGGATATTCCACATTCCCTACTATGCACCAGCTTCAGGGAAGATTGAACGCTACAACGGTTTGTTGAAGACCACTCTCAAAGCCATGGGGGGTGGATCTTTGAAAAACTGGGAAAAGCATTTAGCACAAGCAACCTGGCTGGTAAATAGTAGAGGTTCAGTGAACCGAGCTGGACCTGCACATTCAGATTTGCTACGGAAAGTAGAAGGTGATAGAGTTCCTGTTGTTAGAGAAAAGAATCTGTTAGGTAAAACTGTTTGGGTATTTTCACCCTCAGGAGAGGCTAAACCTGTCCGAGGGGTGGTTTCAGCTGAAGGTCCGGGTCACACTTATTGGGTAATGCAAGAGAATGGTGAAATTCAGTGTATTCCACAAAGAAATTTAACTTTAGCTGAAAGAGGTTAATTTCAAACTGTTGTACAGCTACATCGCGTCCAAAGGAAGAATCAACGAGGAATCTACGGTGCACGAACCCTGAGATCCCTGAGAGCCCTGAGTCAACTCAGAGACCCTGAGAATCCCTGTTTCCCTTTTCTTCGCTTCGTCGGCGAAGAAATGAACTGTTTTCCATTTTTTTTCATTTTCTGATTTTCTTGGACTTTTGAATCATCTACATCTGAGCATAGCCGGAATGGACTATGAACTTTACTCACGAACTGTAAATATCATTTTGGATTGGATGGACAGTGTGAACAGCCAATTAAATTGTTTAGAAGGGGTGGACTGTGGCCGGTTGACGTTGCCCCCTTAAGGAAGGGAATATGGTGGACGGAAGTTGGTAAACGGAAGGAATAGTCTAAACAATTTCATTGGTAAAGTGGGAGGAAGCACCTTCTGAACTGGGAGTGTAGGAAAGATATCCTGGGCACTCCGGCATTTTTATTTTCAGTCTTGCTTCCGCCTCTTCTCCGTGTGGCCGCTCTCTGTCTCTGTGCTGGGCTTTCTGCCAAGGCCTCGGCCTTGAAGATAGATAAAGGCCGGTATATTAACTCCCTTCCAATTAACACGAACTGCTTCTAACTTTGTTTTCCTCTCTTTTCTTTCTCTTTCTATCCCACTTTGGGGAAAGGGGGGGAGAGAGGGGAGAGCGGAGGTGGGGAACCCCTCTCTGCCGAGGGGGTCACTCTCATTTCTGTGTTACTCTGTTGTATATCTTTGTATATATTGTAGATATTGTAAATTTGTAAATATTCCCCTGCATACTCTACATTGCTTTGTAAATATAGCTCCACTGCTTTGCTAATTCAGCTTGTGAGGTTTTTTTTTCCTTTCCCTTCAATTTTTTTTTCCCTTTTACCTTACAAGGGGGAAGGGAGGAGGCTTCTCAGCCTTACCCTTCCACCCACTACACCGGCCTTGCCCAGTCCCAGCCCAGTCCCAGCCCAGCCCCAGCCCGGCCCCAGCCGAGCACCAGACCCAGCCCCTGCCCCAGCCCTGCCCCAGCCCCAGCCCTAGCCCCAGCTGTCACGGTCCGGAGACCTTAGATGTCTCGGTCCGGAGACACAGTTCTTTTAAATATTCCCGTGTTGTGAAATTAAAGGCACAAACGAGGCCAAAGTATCAACAGCTAGACTATTTATTACATAAAGTGGACATAAGAAAGGAAGAGGGAGAAAATAAAGAGGGAGAGAGAGGGATGAGAGATAGAAGAGGAAAGGAATTATATTACCACACCCCTCATCCCCCCCAAGACAGTTAAAGTCTTTGGAGGAAAGGTGCTGCAGGAGATGTTGGGTTTGTAGAGAAACCGTGGTGAGGCTTTTGCTGGAGAACAGCTGTGGTCCTCTGGGGAGATGTTGGGTTGATACAGGAACAGTTCTGAGGCTCCTCTGGGCAGCCTGGGTCTGTAGAGAAAGGATGCTGAAGCTTGGCTGGAGCTGTGGTCCTCCGGGCAGCTTCTTTTCTCCGGAGCAGCATTGTCCCGGCTTCTCAGCGGCCTGGCCCGTCTCCTGTGTTTTCCTTCATCTCCGTTTTTCTCCCCGTTTTTCTCCTCTGTTTCTCTCCTCTGTTTCTCTCTACAAACCAGCAGTTGCTCAAGTCTTTTATACAGTTTTTTAGTCCTCAGGCAGGTGTTGGTATGTCAGGTATTCCAGAGGCAAGGAAATAATCCAGGTATCTGTTCCCCCGGAAATCTTTCTGTGTATTGCTGTGTATGTGGGCAAGATTTTTGGATGGAGGCGAGGGGGGAATCTCCGTCTACCCCATCTCCATCCAGACAAGTCCTCCCACATTCCTTTACACAGGTGGTGGAAACCATCGTATCACCCTGCCCAAGGTACTTGATGGGGGGAAACAACCTTGCCCAGAAAGCGTGATGGCTGGGTCCTTGGGTCCATTGTTGTAGTCCCGTGTTATCACGATGCAATCACAAGCTGATTTGCATCCAGGATTGGTGGACAGGATTCTTTCCACCTTCTTTCCGGCGGCTCTGCTATCACTTTATCTTTGTTGACTCACATAGAGAGAGACAAACTTATTAGACTCTCACACCAGCCCAGTCGTGCCCTAGCCCCGGCCCCGCCCCCAGCCCAGCCCAGACCCAGCCCAGCCCCAGCACGGCCCCAGGCCCCGCCCCAACCCCGGCCCCAGCTCAGCGATAGCCCAGCCCTGCTCACAGCACAGCACCAGCGCTGCCCCATGCCCTGCCCCAGCCCCAGCCCCAGCCCTGCCCCATCCCCATCCCTAGCCCAGCCCCAGCCCTAGCCCAGCCGCAGCTCTGACACCAGACCAGCCCCAGCCCTGCCCCCAACACAGCCCCAGCCCTGCCCCAGCCCCATCACTTCCCAGCCCCCAGCACCAGCCTCAGCCCCAGCCCCAGCCCCAGTCCTGCCTCAGGCCAGCCCCAATCCCCAGCCCTGCCCCAGCCCTGCCCTCACCCCAGCCCTAAACCAAGCCCCAGCTCTGTCCCCAGCCCCAGCCACAGCCCAGCCCAGTCCCAGCCCAAGCCCTGCCCCAGTCCTGCCCCAGCCTCAGGCCCAGCCCTGCCCCAGGCCCAGCCCAGACCAAAGCCCAGCCCCACCCTCAGCCCCAGCCCAGCCCGAGCCCCAGTCCTGCCCCAGCGCAGCCCCAGCCCCAGCCTCAGCCCCAACCCTGCCCTAGCACCAGCCCAGCGCAGCCCTGCCCCCAACCCAGCCCCAGCCCTGCCCCAGCCCTGCCCTCACCCCAGCCCCCAGCACTAGCCCCAGCTCTGTCCCCAGCCCCAGTGCCAGCCCCAGCCCCTGCCCCAGGCCTGCCCCAGGCCTAGCCCTATCCCAAGCCCAGTCGTGCCCTAGCCCTGGCCAGGCTCCCAGCCCAGCCCAGCCCAGCCCCAGCCCAGCCCCAGCACGGCCCCAGTCCCAGCCCCGGCCCCAGCCCCAGCCCCAGGCCCAGCCCTGCCCCCAGCCCATCACCAGCCCTGCCTCAGCCCGGCCCCAGACCCAGCCCCGGCCCCTGCTCACCGCTAGCCCAGCCCTGCCCCATCCCCAGCCCTAGCCCAGCCCCAGCCCCAGCCCAGCTGCAGCTCTGACCCCAGCCCAGTTCCAGACCAGTCCCATCCCCACCCCAATCTTGGCCCCAGGCCAGCCCCAGTTCCACCCCTGCCCCAGCCCTGCACCAGCCCGGGCCAAAGCCCCAGCCCCAGCCTCGGACCCAGACCAGCCCCAGGCCTAGCCCTGCCCCAGTCTCCTCCCCAGCCCCAGCCCCAGCCCCAGCCCTGCCCCAGCAGTACCCCAGCCCAGCCCTGGTCCCAGCCCAGCCCCAGCCCTGCCCCAGTCCCCTCCCCAGCCCCAGCCCCAGCCCCAGCCCTGCCCCAGCGCCTGCCCCACCCCTGCCCCAGGCCCAGCCCTATCCCCAGCCCAGTCATGCCCTGGCCCCGGCCCGGCCCCCAGCCCAGCCCAGCCCAGCCCCAGCCCAGCCCCAGCCTTGGCCCCAGCTCAGCGCTAGCCCAGCCCTGCCCCCAGCCCAGCCCCAGCCCTGCCCCATTCCCAGCCCTAGCCCAGCCCCAGCCTGAGCCCTGCCCCAGTCCTGCCCCAGCCCCATTTCCATCCCTACCCCCAGCCCAGCCCCAGCCCCAGCCCTGCCCCAGCCCGGCCCTAGCCCCAGCCCCAGCCCCGGCCCCAGATCAGCGCTAGCCCAGCCCTGCCCCCAGCCCAGCACCAGCCCTGACCCAGGCCCAGCCCTAGCCCAGCCCCAGCCCCAGCCCAGTCCCATCCCCAGTCCCTGCCCCAGCCCTGCCCCAGCCCCAGCCCTATCCCCAGCCCAGTCGTGCCCTAGCCCCTGCCTGGCCCCCAGCCCAGACCTGCCCCATCCCCATCCCTGCCCCCAGCCCAGCCCCAGCCCCAGCCCATCCCCAGCCCTGCCCCAGCCCCATCCCCATCCCCTGACCCCACCCAGCCCCAGCCCTAGCCCTGCCCCAGTCCCCGCCCCAGCCCCAGCCCCGGTCCCAGCCCAGCCCCAGTGCTGCCCCAGCCCAAGCCCTAGCCACATCCCTGCCCCCAGCCCTGCCCCAGCCCCAGCCCCAGCCCTGCCCCAGCCCGGCCCCAGACCCAGCCCCAGCCCCGACCCCAGCTCAGCGCTAGCCCCAGCGCTGCCCCCAGCCCAGCTCCAGCCCTGCCCCCTGCCCAGCCCCAGCCCCAGCCCAGCACCAGCTCTGACCCCAGCCCAGTCCCAGCCCAGCCCCAGCCCCAGCCCTTGCCCCAGCCCTGCCCCAGCCCCAGCCCTATCCCCAGCCCAGTCGTGCCCTAGGCCTGGCCCGGCCCCCCCCAGCCCTGCCCCAGTCCTGCCCCAGCCCCGGCCCCAGGCCTGCCCAAGCCTTTGTTCCAGCAGCCAGCCCCAGCCCTGCCCTAGTCCCAGCCCAGCCCCAGCCCTGCCCCCAGCCCTGCCCGAGCCCTGCCCCAGGCCCAGCCCCAGCCCCAGCCCTGCCCCATCCCCAGCCCTAGCCCAGCTGTGCTGCCAGCACAGCCCCAGCACGGCCCCAGCACGGCCCCAGGCCCCGCCCTAGCCCTGGCCCCAGCTCAGCGCTAGCCCAGCCCTGCCCCCAGCCCAGCCCCATCCCCAGCCCTAGCCCAGCCCCAGCCCCAGCCCCAGCCCAACCCCATCCCCATCCCTGCACCCAGCCCAGCCCCAGCCTCAGCCCTGCCCCAGCCTGGCCCCAGACCCAGCCCCGGCCCCAGCTCAGCGCTAGCCCCAGTCCTGCCCCCAGCCCAGCACCAGCCCTGCCCCCTGCCCAGCCCCAGCCCCAGCCCAGCCCCAGCTCTGACCCCAGCCCAGTGCCAGCCCAGCCCCAGCCCCAGCCCCTGCCCCAGCCCTGGACCCAGCCCCAGCCCTGCCCCGAAGCCAACCCCAGACTAGCCCCAGCCCTGCCCCAGCTCCCGTCCCAGCCTTCTCCCCAGCCCCAGCCCCAGCCCTACCCCAACCCTGCCCCATCCCAGCCCCCATCCCCAGCCCTGCCCCAGCCCTGCCCATAGCCCAGACACTGCTCCAGACTGGCCCCAGCCCTGTCCCAATCCCTGCCCCAGCCCCAGCCCTGCCCCAGCCCCAGCTCCAGGCCCGCCCCCAGCCCTGCCCCAGCCCAGGCTCCTGCCCCAGCCCTCACTCCAGCCCCAGACCCCGCCCTGCCCAAGCCTTGGTTCCAGCCCACGCCCCAGCCCTGCCTCAGCCCTGCCCCAGCCCAAGCCCCGGCTCCAGCCCCAGCCCCAGCCCTGCCCAAGCCTTGGTTCCAGCCCCGGCCCCAGCACTGCCCCAACCCAGCCCCAGCCCAAGGCCCAGCTTCAAGCCTAGTCCTGCCGCAGCCCTGGCACCAATCCAGCCTCAGCCCTACCCCTACCTCAGCCCTAACCCCAGCCCTGTCTGCAGCCCCAGACCCTAGCCCGAGCCGCAGCCCCACCCTCGGCACCAGCCCAGCCCCAACCTTGGCCCCAGCCCAGCCCCAGTTCCAGCCCTGCCCCAGCCCCAGCCCCAGCCTCGGCCCCAGCCCAGCCCCAGCCCTAGCCCTGCCCCAGTCCCCACCCCAGCCCCAGCCCCGCGTCAGCCCTACCCCAGCCCAGCCGCGGTCCCATCCCAGACCCAGCCCTGCCACAGCCCAGCCCCAGCCCTAGCCCTGCCCCAGTCCCCGCCCCAGACCCAGCCCCAGACCCAGCCCCAGCCCCTCCCTCAGCACCAGCCCAGCCCCAGCCCCAACCCCAGCCTCGGACCCAGCCCAGCCCAAGCCCTACCCCAGCCCAGTCCCGGTCCCAGCCCAGCCCTGTCCCCATCACTGCCCCCAGCCCAGCCCCAGCCCCAGCCCAGCCCCAGCCCTGTCCCGGGCCATCCCAGCCCCAGCCCTTCCCAAGCCCAGCCCCAACCCTTGCCCTGCCCCCAGCCCTAGTACCAGCCCTGCCTCAGCCCTACCCCAGCCCAGCCCCGGTCCCATCCCAGAACCAGTCCAGCCACAGCCCAGCCCCAGCCCTGTCCCAGTCACCGCCCCAGCCCCAGCCCCAGCCCAGCCGCAGCCCTAGTACCAGCCCTGCCTCAGCCCTACCCCAGCCCAGCCCCGGTCCCATCCCAGAACCAGCCCAGCCACAGCCCAGCCACAGCCCTGTCCCAGTCCCCACCCCAGCCCGAGCCCCAGCCCAGCCCCAGCCCTGCCACAGCCCCAGCCCCAGCCTCGGCTCCAGCCCAGCCCCAGTCTCGGCCCCAGCCCAGCCCAACCCCAGCCCTGCCCCAGCCCCAGCCCCAGGCCCAGCCCAAGCCCTGGCTCCTGCCCCAGCCCCAGCTCCAGCCCCAGCCCCAGCCCTGTCCCAGTCCTCGTCCCAGCCCCAGCTCCAGCCTCAGGCCTGGCACCAGCCCTGCCCAAGCCTCGGTTCCAGTCCCGGCCCCAGCCCTGCCTCAGCCCTGCCCCAGCCCAAGCCCTGGCTCCAGCCCCAGCCCCAGCTCTGCCCAAGCCTTGGTTCCAGCCCCCAGCCCTGCCTAAGCCTTGGTTCCAGCACCCAGCCCCAGCCCAGTCCCAGCCCCAGCCCAGCCCCACCCCAGCCCCTGCCCCAACCCTGCCCCAGCCCCAGCGCTATCCCCAGCCCCAACCTTAGTCCAAGGCCAGCCCCAGTTCCACCCCTGCCCCAGCCCTGCGCCAGCCCCGGCCAAATCCCCAGTCCCTCCCCTAGCCCCAGCCCCAGCCCCAGCCCCAGCCCTACCCCAGCCCAGCCCCGCTCCCAGCCCAGCCCCAGTGCTGCCCCAGCCCAAGCCCCAGCCACATCCCTGCCCCCAGCCCAGCCCCAGCCCCAGCCCTGCCCCAGCCCAGCCCCAGACCCAGACCCAGCCCCGGCCCCAGCTCAGCACTAGCCCCAGCCCTGCCCCCAACCCAGCACCAGCCCTGCCCCCTGCCCAACCCCAGCCCCAGCCCAGACCCAGCCCCAGCCCCAGCCCCAGCCCCAGACCTGACCCAGCCCCAGCCCTATCCCCAGCCCAGTTGTGCCCTAGCCCCGGCCCGGCCCCCAGCCCAGCCCTGCCCCAGTCCTGCCCCAGCCCCGGCCCCAGGCCTGCCCAAGCCTTGGTTCCAGCCCCCGCCCCAGCCCTGCCCAATCACTTCCCAGCCCCCAGCACCAGCCTCAGCCCCGGCCGCAGCCCCGGCCCCAGCCCTGCCCCAACCCAGCCCCAGACCAAGGCCCAGCCTCAAGCCTAGTCCTGCCGCAGCCCTGGCACCAATCCAGCCTCAGGCCTAACCCCAGCCCTGTCTGCAGCCCCAGCCCCTAGCCTGAGCCCCAGCCCCACCCTCGACAACAGCCCAGCCCCAGCCCCAGCCCCAACCTTGGCCACAGCCCAGCCCCAGTTCCAGCCCTGCCCCAGCCCCGGCCCCAGCCTCGGCCCCAGCCCAGCCCCAGCCCTAGCCCTGCCCCAGTCCCCGCCCCAGCCCCAGCCCTAGTCCCAGCCCTGCCCCAACACTACTCCAGCCCAGTCCCGGTCCCATCCCAGCCCCAGCCCTGCCCCAGCCCTGCCCCAGCCCCAGCCCTATCCCCAGCCCAGTCGTGCCTTAGCCCCGGCCCGGCCCCTAGCCCAGCCCTGCCCCAGTACTGCCCCAGCCCCGGCCCCAGGCCTGCCCAAGCTTTGCTTCCAGCCCCTGGCCCCAGCCCTGCCCCATCTCTTCCCAGCCCCCAGCACCAGCCTCAGCCCCGGCCCCAGTGCTGGCCCCAGCCCAGCTTCCAGCCCTGGCCGCAGCCCCGGTCCCAGCCCTGCCCCAGCCCCAGCCCTGTCCCCAGTCCCAGCCCTGTCCCCAGTCCCAGCCCCAGCCCAGCCCCAGCCCTGCCCCAGCCCAGCCCCAGACCCAGACCCAGCCCCGGCCCCAGCTCAGCACTAGCCCCAGCCCTGCCCCCAACCCAGCACCAGCCCTGCCCCCTGCCCAGCCCCAGACCCAGCCCAGACCCAGCCCCAGCCCCAGCCCCAGACCTGCCCCAGCCCCAGCCCTATCCCCAGCCCAGTTGTGCCCTAGCCCCGGCCCGGCCCCCAGCCCAGCCCTGCCCCAGTCCTGCCCCAGCCCCGGCCCCAGGCCTGCCCAAGCCTTGGTTCCAGCCCCCGCCCCAGCCCTGCCCAATCACTTCCCAGCCCCCAGCACCAGCCTCAGCCCCGGCCGCAGCCCCAGCCCCAACCCTGCCCCAACCCAGCCCCAGACCAAGGCCCAGCCTCAAGCCTAGTCCTGCCGCAGCCCTGGCACCAATCCAGCCTCAGGCCTAACCCCAGCCCTGTCTGCAGCCCCAGCCCCTAGCCTGAGCCCCAGCCCCACCCTCGACAACAGCCCAGCCCCAGCCCCAGCCCCAGCCCCAACCTTGGCCACAGCCCAGCCCCAGTTCCAGCCCTGCCCCAGCCCAGCCCCAGCCCCAGCCCTGCCCCAGTCCCCGCCCCAGCCCCAGCCCTAGTCCCAGCCCTGCCCCAACACTACTCCAGCCCAGTCCCGGTCCCATCCCAGCCCCAGCCCTGCCCCAGCCCTGCCCCAGCCCCAGCCCTATCCCCAGCCCAGTCGTGCCTTAGCCCCGGCCCGGCCCCTAGCCCAGCCCTTCCCCCAGTACTGCCCCAGCCCCGGCCCCAGGCCTGCCCAAGCTTTGCTTCCAGCCCCTGGCCCCAGCCCTGCCCTATCTCTTCCCAGCCCCCAGCACCAGCCTCAGCCCCGGCCCCAGCGCTGGCCCCAGCCCAGCTTCCAGCCCTGGCCGCAGCCCCGGTCCCAGCCCTGCCCCAGCCCCAGCCCTGTCCCCAGTCCCAGCCCTGTCCCCAGTCCCAGCCCCAGCCCAGCCCCAGCCCTGCCCCAGCCCCTGCCCCAGGCCCGGCCCCAACCCTGCCCCAGTCCAAGCCCCGGCTCCAGCCCCAGCCCCAGCCCTGCCCAAGCCTTGGTTCCAGCCCCCAGCCCCAGCCCTCCCCCAGCCCCAGCCCAGCGCAGCCCTGGCCCAGTCCTGCCCTCACCCCAGCCCCCAACACCATCCCCAGCCCAGCCCCGGTCCCATCCCAGACTCAGCCCTGCCCCAGGCCCAGCCCTCAGCCCAGCCCCAGCCCGGCCCCCACCCCAGTCCTGCCCCAGCCCAGGCCCCATTTCCAGCCCTGCCCCAGCCCTGCCCTTACCCCAGCCCCAGCCCTAGCCCGTCCCCAGCCCTGCCCCAGCCCCAGCCCCAGGCACAGACCCAGCCATGCCCCAGCCCCAGTCCTGCCCCAGGCCCGGCCCCAGCCCCAGCCCCAGCCCTGCCCCCAGCCCAGCCCCAGCCCAAGGCCCAGCCTCCAGCCTAGTCCTGCCCCAGCCCCGGCCCCAACCCTGCCCCCAGCCCAGTCCAGCCCCCATCCCCATCCCTGCCTCAGCCCTGCCCCCGCCCAAGCCACTGCTCCAGCCCCAGCCCCAGCCCTGCCCAAGCCTTGGTTCCAGCCCCTAGCCCTGCCCAAGCCTTGGTTCCAGCCCCCAGCCCCAGCCCCTGCCCCAGCCCAGCCCAGCCCCATCCCCATCCCTGCCCCCAGCCCAGTCCCAGCCCCAGCCCAGCCCTCAGCCCAGCCCCAGCTTGGCCCCAGCCCCAGCCCTGCCCCAGTCCTGCCCTTACCCTACTGCAAGAAGGGGGCCGCTTATTCGACCAATTTGATCAGCGGATTCCAACTTTATTGAGCATCAGACACATCTTATATACAGTTTGCTATAATTATGCCCACTTGGCAACATATTATTGGTTGCTCTCTAAATGGTTACATCATTGTTTTCACAACTCTGTGGAATTCTTCTATCCGGCCTAATTGCTCTCTTTCCCAGATCTCGCCTCCTCCTTATCTTGCTTGCCTCCCATCTCAGGGGCAGCTGGGTTTCAGCATACCAAGCAATCAGCACTTTCTCACATCTCCTACTCCGCCACTATATTATCAACAGAGAATTCTTCAAGGCCTGAATTGCACAGGTGTTCCTGGGACCCATGTCCCCTCTTGCCCGACAACAATTCCCCCGTTTTTCTTTTGTGCAAGTAAGGCCTTGGAAGTTATTCTTTGAACACTTTGCATAATACAATTATAAACAAGTTTAACAATAATCAAAATGAGTACAATAATACCTAAGAACCTTAAAACTTACTACTATAATTAACAAACATATTAACATTAAGTCTGGGTATCCCTATCAGACATGTCTGAAAAAGTTTAATCAATTCATTATTACCTGTTATGTTGCATCTTTATTTTCTCTAGGGTGGTCAAAAATCATAATTTGTTTAATGGTAGCAAGATTTCTTTAATCTGTAAAGGTAGATCTGGCCAGGCTCTAGCTTCACAGACAGAAAACTTGCAGGCAATCAGCAAGAGCAAAAGAGCTTCATTGCCTTGCCCAATATAAAAATTACCCACAATAATGTGTTTTTGCTCATCCTAGTAATACTGATCTCTTATTGGTACCATTTGTTGATGTTTTCAATCGAAAATGAAAATGCATGTTGTGTTGTTATGAATTTTGATTTTCCCTCTAGGTGTGTAAAATTATAGCGAACTGGTGAGATAACGTATAAATCCCTTCTCCCTACATTCAGTGTGGTAAGGGTCAAAGCATCCACTTTCACACATGCCCAATTGTGCAGGCTTCTTATCTGAAGACAACAAATTCCTAGTTCTGAATGTTTATCTTTAAGACAGCTCCTTCTCAGCCGTGATGTCTCCAATTAACCAGACAGTGTCCTTGCAAGTCTGCAAGATAGGTTTCTTTCTCTTTACCCTCTAAACAGGCCTCACAAGATCCTGACCCTTAATCCCAGTGCACTCTAAGTCTTACAATTTTAACACAAATCACCAGTAGATTCATCACAATTCCCCCCCTTTTTTTTTTTTTTTTGTCACCATTGATTTGTGTTAAAATTTCCAGATATTTCAGAACCTTCTTAATTGGATCATAATTAAGTTCATCTGTTCTGATCACATTCTGATCATAATTCTCTACTTGTAACTCGTTGACATGAGCAATCTTACTTAAAGGTCTTAGTATTTTGTAACAACAATTGCAGAGTATTATGCATAGCAATATTACAGTTATTCCAACAATATTACAAACAAATGTTGAAGCCAATTTAGATTTGGTAACCAGAAAGTTAACTTATCCAATATTTCTTTAAATCCACAAGAAGTATCATCTAAAGAAATCTGATGTAATATCTGATTGTGGTTTACAATCGCCTGTAAATCTGTTTTCACTCGTTTATCTAGATTAACATAACTATAACAACTTACATTTATGACTACACATACACCCCCTTCCTTAACATATAAAAAATCCAAAGCTAATCTATTCGGAGTAGACATTTTCGAGAGATTATTGATTTCAATTTGCTGTGCTTTTATTGCATCTATGCTTGCATTCATCATGATTTCAACTGTAGCAGAAAAATTTACCATTGCTTTTTCAAGTTCAAGTCTTTTCTCTCCGGTCTGATCAAGATTCCACACATGGGAACGTGGTTTTTGATTTCGATTGGACTCCTTATGTACAAATAGGGTCAGGATCAAAATTAGGCTCCAGCAGTATATGTGAACTCTGCCTCCTCAGCCTGCTGGGGTGCAACCAGCAGCCGGGTGTATTTTCTTCTCGGCAGCAGTTACATTCTTCAGGAGCCCTACAGATTTTTTAACTCCTTAACCCACTTCAAAATTCCATTTGGAGTCTCTTCTCTACTTCCTTGGTTAGTTTGTTTACCATTTCCCATTGTGCTTTTGTTATTTCAATTCCTCTTCCTTCAAAATCTTATGTCTCTTACTTTTCCTTTTACTAATCCTTTTAATTATTCCTGATATTTCCCAACTAAAATTTCTCTAGTCTTTATTTCCCACTTATGCCAATCCCTTTCAATAATTTTCCATGGGGATTTAAATCCTTTTCCTCACCACAAAATAGGTTTTCTGTATTTACCAGCCCAAACTGCCTATTTTCAAATTCAGCAGTCAGGACAAAATATTTTTTGATTGATGCTTTTGACCCCAGATTATCAGAACAGTTATTGTGATCGATGTTCGACTTCATGGGAAATGCTGTTTCCTCTTAGTCTTGGTTCTTCTGCACATTAGTGAAGGAATAGTTGTTAAAATTAATACCTATTTACTACAAACCTTAACTTATGCTAATACCAAAAAATCCTTAAAACCTTAAAAACTATGTTAAAATTAATCCATCAAATCAGTGTCTAAAAAGAAATAAAATTGTTACATTAACTAAAAAACACTTTCCAAAATTAAAAGCTGTTTATACATTCCTTAACTATATTACATGGAGCTCCTTTGAAATGCCTAGGCAGACAACTAAGAAGGTTCGAACCAAAAGAAAATCTTACAATTTGAACTCTTAACTAAGTGCATACACCTTACTGCAATTACTATGTACTAAGTACTTATAAATACCAAATGCTTACTTATTCATTATGCTTATTAGAAAAACTTAACAAAACTCTAAATAACAAATCTCTGAAAGACGTTACAATCAGAAATGACAAAATGAGTACTGTTGCTTTAAATCAAAACAGAGTGGTGCGGCTAAAGCCGCTGCGGGGGAAAGGGGTGGGGGCTGCTGCCGTGGCAGCTGCTCCGCTGCTACTGTCGGTGCTGTCGGTGTCGGTGGTGCGTCAGCCGGTACCCGCCTTGGTCGGAGCCGTCGGTAACCGCAGGGGCCGGCAGGGCTCGCGGGAGGAGAGCGGTGGCAGGAACGCTGTAACCGCGAGCCTCCAAGCGCTCCATTTTTTCTAAGAGGGGCTGTAAAGCAAAGTCGGCATTGTTTGAATTCCTCGCTGCCGGTATTGTCTTCCGCTGTTTCAGTTCATAGGTTTTAACACAGTTCATGCATTCTCGCCACAACTTTTGCAGCTTTATAGCAGTTTTATCACCATCTATAACCAAGTCCCACAACTTGTTCCTGTATTCTCTCCAACAAGCTTCATCAAAGTAACTATCTCCGCTAGGGAAATGCCCTAAAGCGGATCTATGGGCCAAAAGTCCAGGCATTACTTTAGACGATATCTCCGCCTTACGCTTTTCGATGACACTGTGTTTCGTCTGATGACTGCTTATAGGGTCGGCCTTGCCCTTTCGAGTCTGTGCGCAAAGGTACTAAGGCTGCCATAACCTGCTGACTATGCTCAAGCTGTTTTGTCATTGTCATTGACAACACCTCAGCCTGTTTTTGTAATCCCTTATCAATCACCTCCGTCAGCATGGCCATCGGATTGCTTGGCAAGTCCTGAGCCCTCTGCAACAATTCGGCTACCGTCCATCTAGGATCTGCCGATGTAATAAGCTGTTGCGTCTGCTGGTTCCCATTCTGCATTAAACACTGCCTTAAAATTGCCTCTCGGATACCTTCTCCTACGCTTGCTGCTCTAAGTGCGGCAAGCAACTTATCTACAAATTCACCAAGAGGTTCCTGTCTACCTTGCTTAGTTCCCATATAGTGAGGATTTGCATTTCCATCCTTCTGCTTTTCAAAAGCCCTCCTTACTATCTGGGCTGATGCTTGCAAAACAGGCAGCTGTAAAAGTGCCTGTAACTCTGGTCTCTCATACTGTCCCGTTCCACACAACTGATCTACTGTTACACCAAATAATGGATCGTTTTGCTGTCTTTGTACTCCAGCTGCTTGTCTAGCTAGGTGTTCCCACTCATTCAAAAATGTCATAAATTGAGATGCTGTTAGGATTAGCTTCATAACATTATAAGAATCTCTAGGCAACATATTATAGTTCATGTAAATAAAATCAATCATCTGTCTAGCTGGTTCAGATTGAACCCCAAATTGACTCGCAGTCTGTCTTAATTGAGATAACAATTTCCATGGCAATTGGGTTACATCAGCCTGAACAACATTTTGCTCCCCAGGGATCTGTGTATACATTACTGGAAAAGCTTGATGTGAAGCAGCCAGCCGGCTAAACCCTTCCTGATCTCCTTCGGCGTTTAAGTGCTCTGCAACCCTTCGCCAATACTCTGCGTGCTTTCTTGCATGATCTTTAACACCACCTCCAGGATCTACCGCCCTGTTTGTCTTCTCTCCCTCACCTACTTTCTTCTCCTGTACAATTTGCTCAGCTAAAAGAGACGGGGAAGGCTCCTCAGCAGAGTCCTGTGTTACAGATTGTAATTCAACTCTGCCACCTAGTCCTTTTACACACGCAGCCTTCTCCTTTCTTAAATAATCCTGAACCTCTTCTGACAAAGGCAACCCAGCATGTGTAACACTTGCTCCATTTGGGTCCGTATAATCTAATCGTACCCTGGCTTGATAAGCTGCCATTTGCTCAGCACGATGCTGATCCAATGCTGTCATAACCATCTTCCACCATTTTCCACACTCCTTTGCTCATTTTTCATCATCTAACCCATGCAGCCACAAGTCTTGTCCAGACTTTTTCCACTGCAATCTTTCAAACACCTCATTTGGGTCCTTAAAATATCCTAACTCTCCTGCATAGCTTAACAGCGGCACCAACTCCTTTGTAAAATTTAACTTACACTGTCGCTTTTCTAAAAAGCATATAAATAAATCATACGCTGCCTGCCTATCCATGTCCGTATTTAAACGTTAATACCTGTGCGCACAGTCCTCGTTTAAGCAGTTCCCAGCTCTACAGCGTCTTCGGCTTCAAGGCTGTCTTCCCTTTTCTTGCAGCCTCCGGTACTGCTATCCCGGGCCGGCCTTCTTCTTGCCTCCCGGCTTACTGCGAATCTCCCAAGTCCGGAAGAACTTCTTAAACCCTAACGTTTGTCTTCATTAGGGTCCCTGTTCGGGCGCCACTTACTGCAAGAAGGGGGCCGCTTATTCGACCAATTTGATCAGCGGATTCCAACTTTATTGAGCATCAGACACATCTTATATACAGTTTGCTATAATTATGCCCACTTGGCAACATACTATTGGTTGCTCTCTAACAGGTTACATCATTGTTTTCACAACTCTGTGGAATTCTTCTATCCGGCCTAATTGCTCTCTTTCCCAGATCTCGCCTCCTCCTTATCTTGCTTGCCTCCCATCTCAGGGGCAGCTGGACTTCAGCATACCAAGCAATCAGCACTTTCTCACATCTCCTACTCCGTCACTATATTATCAACAGAGAATTCTTCAAGGCCTGAATTGCACAGGTGTTCCTGGGACCCAAGTCCCCTCTTGCTCAAAACAAACCCCAACAACACCCAGCCCCTGCCCCAACCCTGTCCCTGTCACTGCCCCAGCCCCAGCCCCAGCCCCACCCACGGCCCCAGCCCCGGACCCAGCCGAGCCCTAGCCCAGCCCTGTTCCAGCCCCTGCCCTGCCCCAGCCCCAGCCCTGCACCCAACCCACCCCAGGCCCGGCCCCAGCCCTGCCCCGCCCCAGCCCCAGCCACAGCCCAGCCTCAGCCCTGGACCCAGCCCCCGCCCCTTCCCTGCCCCAGCCCAGCCCCAGCCCCAGCCCCAGCCTTGGCCCCAGCCCAGCCCCAGTTCCAGCCCTGCCCTGCCCTCAGCCACAGCCACAGCCCAGCCCCAGCCCTGGACCCACCCCAGCTCAGCCCCAGCCCCAGCCCTGCCCCAGCCCAGACCCAGCCACAGCCCTGGCCCCAGCCCTGCCTCAGCCCCAGCCCCAGCCCCACCCTCGGCCCCAGCCCAGCCCCAGCCCCAGCCCACCCCAGCTCTGCCCTGGACCCACCCCAAGCCCCACCCCAGCCTCATCCCCAGCCCTGCCCCAGCCCAGCCCCAGCCACAGCGCAGCCCCAGCCCTGGACCCTAGCCTCGGGACCAGCCCTGCCCCAGGCCCAGCCCAGACCCCAGCCCAGCCCCACCCACGGCCCCAGCCCCGGCCCCAGCCCAGCCCTAGCCCAGCCCTGCACAGCCGCAGCCCTAACCCAGCCCTGCCCTTAGCCCAGCCCCAGCCCTGCCCCAG
This sequence comes from Melanerpes formicivorus, assembly GCF_026170545.1. Classification (NCBI taxonomy): domain Eukaryota; kingdom Metazoa; phylum Chordata; class Aves; order Piciformes; family Picidae; genus Melanerpes; species Melanerpes formicivorus. The sequence goes on along the minus strand of NW_027143466.1, from coordinate 19,010 downwards.
CCCTGTCCCCAGCCCCAGCCCCAGCCCTGCCCCAGCCCTGGACCCAGACCCAGCTCAGCCCCAGCCCAGGACCCAGACCCAGCCCCAGCCACAGCCCTGCCCCAGCCCAGCCCCAGCCACAACCCACCCCCAGCCCAGGACCCAGCCCCATCCCCAGCCCCAGCCCTGCCCCAGCCCTGCCCTCAGCCCAGCCCCTGCCCTTCCCTAGCCCCAGCCCTAGCCCAGCCTTGCCCTCAGCCCCAGCCCCAGCCCAGCCCCAGCCACAGTCCAGCCCCAGGCCTGGACCCAGCCCTAGCCCAGCCCCAGCCCCAGCCCTGCCCAAGACCTGCCCCAGCCCTGCCCCAGCCCCAGCCAACCACAGCTCTGCCCTAGACCCACCCTCAGCCCAGCCCCAGCCACAGCCCCAGCCCTGCCCCAGCCCAGCCCCAGCCACAGCCCCAGCCCTGCCCCAGGCCCAGCCCAGACCCCAGCCCAGCCCCACCCACGGCCCCATCCCCGGCCCCAGCCCAGCCCTAGCCCAGCCCTGCACAGCCACAGCCCTAACCCAGCCCTGCACTTAGCCCAGCCCCAGCCCTGCCCCAGCCCTGTCCCCAGCCCCATCCCCAGCCCCAGCCCCAACCCCAGCCCTGCCGCAGCCCCAGCCCCAGCCCCACCCTCGGCCCCCAGCCCAAGTCCCAGCCCCAGCCCCACCCCAGCTCTGCCCTGGACCCAACCCCAGTCCCACCCCAGCCTCATCCCCAGCCCTGCCCCAGCCCAGCCCCAGCCACAGCGCAGCCCCAGCCCTGGACCCCAGCCTCGGACCCAGCCCTGCCCCAGGCCCAGCCCAGACCCCAGCCCAGTCCCACCCACGGCCCCATCCCCGGCCCCAGCCCAGCCCTAGCCCAGCCCTGCACAGCCACAGCCCTAAACCCAGCCCTGCTCTAAGCCCAGCCCCAGCACTGCCCCAGCCCTGTCCCCAGCCCCAGCCCCAGCCCCAGCCCTGCCCCAGACCAGCCCCTGCCCCAGCCCCAGCCCCAGCCCAGCCCCTGCCCTGGACCCAGCCCCAGCCCCAGCCCAGCCCCAGCCCCAGCCCCAGCCCTGCCCCAGAACAGCCCCAGCCACCGCCCAGCCCCAGCCCTGGCCACAACCCCAGCCCCAGCCCAGCCCCAGCCCCAGCCCCAGCCCCAGCCCCTGCCCTGGACCCAGCGCCAGCCCAGCCACAGCCACAGCCCAGCCCCAGCCCTGGACCCAGCCCCAGCCCAGCCCAGCCCTGCCCCCAGCCCTAGCTCAGCCCTGCCCTCAGTCCAGCACCAGCCCAGCCTCGGCCCCAGACCTGCCCCAGCGCCAGTCCTGCCCCAGCCCCGGCCCCACCCCAGCCGCAGCCCTGCCCAAGACTTGGTTCCATCCCCCAGCCCCAGCCCCAGCCCTGCCACAGCCCAGCCCAAGCCACAGCCCTGCCCCAGCCCTGTCCCCAGCCCCCTTCCCTGCCCCAGCCCTAGCCCAGCCCAGCCGCAACCCCAGCCCTTCCCCAGCCCTGCCCCAGCCTCGGGTCCAGCCCTGCCCCAGGCCCAGCCCAGAACCCAGCCCAGCCCCACCCTCATCCCCAGCCCAGCCGCAGCCCCAGCCCTGCCCCAGCCCTGCCCTCAGCCCAGCCCCAGCCCCAGCCAAGACCCAGCCCTGCCCCAGACCCGGCCCCAGCCCTGCCTGAGACCCAGCCCCAGCCCCCAGCCCCCAGCCCTGCCCCAGCCCCAGTCCTGCCCCAGCCCCATCCCCAGCCCAGCCATAGACTTGGTTCCAGCCCCAGCCCCAGCCCAGCCCCAGCCCAAGGCCCAGCCTCCAGCCTAGTCCTGCCCTAGCCCCGGCCCCAGCCCCGGCTCCAGCCCTACCCCAGTCCCTGCCCCAGGCCAGTCCTGCCCCAGCCCAGCCCCAGCCCCAACCTTTCCCCAGTCCCCACCCCAGCCCAGTCCTGGTCCCAGCCCAGCCCCAGCCCTGCCCCAGCCTTAGCCCAGCCCTACCCTCAGGCCCCAGCCCCAGCCCCAGCCCCAGCCCCACCTACGGCCCCAGCCCAGCCCCAGCCCAGCCCGAGACACAGCCCAGCCCCAGCCCTGCCCCAGCCCCAGCCCTAGCCCAGCCCTGCCCTCAGCCCCAGCCCCCAGCCCAGCCCCAGCCACAGTCCAGCCCCAGGCCTGGACCCAGCCCTAGCCCAGCCCCAGCCTCAGCCCTGCCCAAGCCCTGCCCCAGCCCTGCCCCAGCCCCAGCCCACCCCAGCTCTGCCCTAGACCCACCCTCAGCCCCAGCCCCATCCACAGCCCCAGCCCTGCCCCAGCCCAGCCCCAGCCACAGCCCAGCCCCAGACCTGGACCCCAGCCTCGGGACCAGCCCTGCCCCAGGCCCAGCCCAGACTCCAGCCCAGCCCCACCCACGGCCCCATCCCTGGCCCCAGCCCAGCCCTAGCCCAGCCCTGCACAGCCACAGCCCTAACCCAGCCCTGCACTTAGCCCAGCCCCAGCCCTGCCCAAGCCCTGTCCCCAGCCCCAGCCCCAGCCCCAGCCCCCAGCCCCAGCCCCTGCCCCAGCCCCAGGACACAGCCCCAGCCCCAGCCACAGCCCTGCCTCAGCCTAGCCCCAGCCACAACCCAGCCCCAGCCCAGGACCCAGCCCGAGCCTCAGCCCCAGCCCCAGCCCTGCCCCAGCCATGCCCTCAGCCCATCCCCAGCCCTTCCCTAGCCCCATCCCCAGCCCAGCCCTGCCCTCAGCCCCCAGCCCCAGCCCAGCCCCAGCCCTGGACCCAGCCCTAGCCCAGCCCCAGCCCCAGCCCTGCCCAAGCCCTGCCCCAGCCCTGCCCCAGACCCAGCCCCAGCCCCAGCCCTGCCCTGGACCCAGCCCCAGCCCAGCCCCAGCCCCAGCCCCAGCCCCAGCCCTGCCCCAGCCCAGCCCCAGCCCCTTCCCTGCCCCAGCCCTACCCCAGCCCAGCCGCAGCCCCAGCCCTTCCCCAGCCCTGCCCCAGCCTCGGGTCCAGCCCTGCCCCAGGCCCAGCCCAGAACCCAGCCCAGCCCCACCCTCATCCCCAGCCCAGCCGCAGCCCCAGCCCTGCCCCAGCCCAGACTCAGCCCAGCCCCGGCCCCAGCCCTGCCCCAGCCCTGGCCTCAGCCCAGCCCCAGCCCCAGCCAAGACCCAGCCCTGCCCCAGACCCGGCCCCAGCCCTGCCTGAGACCCAGCCCCAGCCCCAGCCCCAGCCCTGCCCCAGCCCCAGTCCTGCCCCAGCCCCATCCCCAGCCCAGCCATAGACTTGGTTCCAGCCCCAGCCCCAGCCCAGCCCCAGCCCAAGGCCCAGCCTCCAGCCTAGTCCTGCCCTAGCCTCGGCCCCAGCCCCGGCTCCAGCCCTACCCCAGTCCCTGCCCCAGGCCAGTCCTGCCCCAGCCCAGCCCCAGCCCCAACCTTTCCCCAGTCCCCGCCCGAGCCCAGTCCTGGTCCCAGCCCAGCCCCAGCCCTGCCCCAGCCCCACCCACGACCCCAGCCCAGCCCCAGCCCAGCCCGAGACACAGCCCAGCCCCAGTCCTGGACCCAGCCCCAGCCCAGCCCCAGCCCCAGCCCTGCCCCACCCCAGCCCCAGCCACAGCCCAGCCCCAGCCCTGGACCCAGCCCCAGCCCCAGCCCAGCCCCAGCCGCAGCCCTGCCCCAGCCCAGCCCCAGCCACAGCCCTACCCCAGTCCCTGCCCCAGGCCAGTCCTGCCCCAGCCCAGCCCCAGCCCTGCCCCAGCCCAGCCCCAGCCCCAACCTTTCCCCAGTCCCCGCCCCAGCCCAGTCCTGGTCCCAGCCCAGCCCCAGCCCTGCCCCAGCCTTAGCCCCAGCCCAGCCCCAGCCACAGCCCAGCCCCAGCCCTGGACCCAGTCCCCGCCACTTCCCTGCCCAGCCCAGCCCCAGCCCCAGCCCCAACCTTGGCCCCAGCCCAGCCCCAGTTCCAGCCCTGCCCCAGCCCTGCCCCAGCCACGGCCCCAGCCCGGGCCCCAGACTCCGCCCCAGCCCTACCCCAGCCCAGTCCTGGTCCCAGCCCAGACCCAGCCCAGCCCCAGCCCCAGCCCCGGCCCCAACCTCAGTACCTGCCCTACACCTAGCCCCGACCCCAGCCCCGGCCCCAGCCCTGTCCCAGCCCCAGTCCTGCCTCATCCCCGGTCGCAGACCCGGCCCCTACCCAGCCCCACTCCCATCCCTGCACGCAGCCCTGCCCCAGCCCCAGCCCCAGCCCCTGCCCAGCCCCACTCCCAGACCAGCCCCACCCTCGACCCCAGCCCAGCCCCAGCCCCAGCCCTGCCCCAGCCCAGCCCCAGCCCTGGACCCAGCCCCAGCCCCAGCCCTGCCCCAGACCAGCCCCAGCCCTGGACCTAGCCCCAGCCCCAGCCCAGCGCCAGCCCAGCCCCAGCCCTGGACCCAGCCCCAGCTCCAGCCCTGGACCCAGCCCAGCCCCAACCCTGCCCCAGCCCTGGCTCCTGCAACAGCCCCAGCCCCAGCCCCAGCCCCATCCCTGCCCCTAGCCCAGCCCAGCCCCATCCCCATCCTTCCCCTAGCTCAGCCCCAGCCCGGCCCCATCCCCATCCTTCCCCTAGCCCAGCCTCAGCCCCGGCTCCAGTCCCTGCCCCAGCCCAGCCCTGCTCCCAGCCCCGGCACCAGACCTGGCTCCAGCCCTACCCCAGCCCTGCCACAGCCCAGCCCCTGCCACAGCCCAGCCCCAGCCCTGGACCCAGCCCCAGTCGCAGGCCCGGCTCCAGTCGCCGCCCCAGCCCAGCCCAGATCCCAGCCCAGCACCAGCCCCGGCCCCAGCCCTGCTGCAGCCCCAGCCCCAACCCCAGCCCCAACCCTAACCCAGCCCTGCCCTCAGCCCTAGCCCCAGCCCCAGCCCCAGCCACAGTCCAGCCCCAGCCCTGCCCCAGCCCAGCCCCAGCCCCAGCCCCAGCCCTGCCCCAGCCCTGCCCTGAGCCCCAGGTCCCAGCCCACCCCAGCCACAGCCCAGCCCCAGCCCTGGACCCAGCCCTACCCCAGCCCTGTCCCCGGCCCCAGCCCAGCCCTGGACCCAGCCAAGTTCCAGCCCCCGCCCTGCCCCAGCCCCAGCCCTGCACCCAACCCAGCCCCAGCCGGGCCCCAGCCCTGCCCCAGCTCTGGCCCCAGCCCTGCCCCCAGCCCCAGCCCCTGCCCCAGCCCCAGCCCTGCCCTGGACCCAGCCCCAGCCCAGCCCCAGCCCCAGCCCTGCCCCAGCCCAGCCCTGGCCCCAGCCCAGCCCCACTCCCATCCCTGCCCCCAGCCCTGCCCCAGCCCCAGACCTAGCCCAGCCCTGCCCTCAGCCCAGCCCCAGCCCTAGCCCAGCCCTGCCCTCAGCCCAGGCCCAGCCCAGCCCCCAGCCCAGCCCCACCCACGGCCCCAGCCCCAGCCCAGCCCTAGCCCAGCCCTGCCCCAGCCCCCGCCCCATCCCTGCCCCATCCCAGCCCCAGCCCCAGCCCAGCACAGCCCCAGCCCCAGACACAGCCCAGCCCCAGCCCTGGACCCAGCCCCAGCCCAGCCCCAGCCCAGCCACAGCCACAGCCCAGCCCCAGACCTGGACCCAGCCCCAGTCGCAGCCCCGGCCCCAGCCCAGACAGTAGCCCAGCCTCAGCCCCGACTCTACTCCCCGCCCCAGCCCAGCCCTGCTCCCAGCCCCGGCACCAGCCCCGGCTCCAGCCCTACCCCAGCCCTGCCACAGCCCAGCCCCTGCCACAGCCCAGCCCCAGTCCTGGACCCAGCCCCAGTCGCAGGCCCGGCTCCAGTCCCCCGCCCCAGCCCAGCCCAGAACCCAGCCCAGCACCAGCCCCGGCCCCAGCCCTGCCGCAGCCCCAGCCCCATCCCAGCCCCAGCCCTAACCCAGCCCTGCCCTCAGCCCTAGCCCCAGCCCCAGCCCCAGCCACAGTCCAGCCCCAGCCCCAGCCCCAGCCCAGCCCCAGCCACAGCTCTGCCCCAGCCCAGCCCCGGACCCAGCCCAGCCCCACTCCCATCCCTGCCCCCAGCCCTGCCCCACCCCAGCCCCAGCCCCAGCCCTGTCCCAGCCCCAGCCCAGCCATAGACTTGGTTCCCGCCCCAGCCCCAGCCCAGAACCCAGCCCAGCCTCAGCCCCGGCCGCAGCCCTGCCCCAGCCCCAGACCTAGCCCAGCCGTGCCCTCAGCCCAGCCCCAGCCCTAGCCCAGCCCTGCCCTCAGCCCAGGTCCAGCCCAGCCCCCAGCCCAGCCCCACCCACGGCCCCAGCCCCGGCCCCAGCCCAGCTCTAGCCCAGCCCTGCCCCAGCCTCCGCCCCATCCCTGCCCCAGCCCAGCCCCAGCCCCAGCCCAGCACAGCCCCAGCCCCAGACACAGCCCAGCCCCAGCCCTGGACCCAGCCCCAGCCCAGCCACAGCCACAGCCCAGCCCCAGCCCTGGACCCAGCCCCAGTCGCAGCCCCTGCCCCAGCCCAGACCCTAGCCCAGCCTCAGCCCCGGCTCCAGTCCCCCGCCCCCGACCAGCCCTGCTCCCAGCCCACGGCCCAGCCCCAGCCCTGGAAACAGCCCAGCCCCAACACAGCCCCAACCACAGCCCCGGCCCCTAGCCCAGACCCCACCCCAGCCCTGTCCCAGCCCCAGCCCCAGTCCAGCCCAAACCTTGGTTCCAGCCCTGGCCACAGCACAGCCCCAGCCCAGCGCCAGCCCTGGACCCAGGACCAGCTCAGCCCCAGCCCCAGCCCTGCTCCAGCCCAGACCCAGCCACAGCCACAGCCCCAGCCCTGGCCCCAGCACAGCCCCAGCCCAGCGCCAGCCCTGGACCCAGCCCCAGCTCAGCCCCAGCCCCAGCCCTGCCCCAGCCCAGACCCAGCCACAGCCCCAGCCCCAGCCCCAGCCCTGCCCCAGCCCTTCCCCAGCCCCAGCCCTAGCCCAGACCTGCCCTCAGCCCCAGCCCCAGCCCAGCCCCAGCCACAGCCCAGCCCCAGCCCTGGATCCAGCCCTAGCCCAGCCCCAGCCGCAGCCCTGCCCAAGCCCTGCCCCAGCCCTGCCCCAGTCCCAGCCCCAGCCCCAGCCCTGCCCCTGCCCTGGACCCAGCCCCAGCCCAGCCCCAGCCCTGGAAACAGCCCAGCCCCAACACAGCCCCGACCACAGCCCCGGCCCCTAGCCCAGACCCCGCCCCAGCCCTGCCCCAGCCCCAGCCCCAGTCCAGCCCAAACCTTGGTTCCAGCCCTGGCCCCAGCACAGCCCCAGCCCAGCGCCAGCCCTGGACCCAGCACCAGCTCAGCCCCAGCCCCAGCCCTGCCCCAGCCCAGACCCAGCCACAGCCACAGCCACAGCCACAGCCCTGGCCCCAGCACAGCCCCAGCCCAGCGCCAGCCCTGGACCCACCCCCAGCTCAGCCCCAGCCCCAGCCCTGCCCCAGCCCAGACCCAGCCACAGCCCCAGCCCCAGCCCTGCCCCAGCCCAGACCCAGCCACAGCCACAGCCCCAGCCCTGCCCCAGCCCTGCCCCAGCCACAACCCAGCCCCAGCCCTAGACCCAGCCCCAGATCCATCCCCAGCCACAGCCCAGCCCCAGCCCTGGACCCAGCCCCAGTCGCAGCCCCGGCCCCAGCCCAGACCCTAGCCCAGCCTCAGCCCCGGCTCCAGTCCCTGCCCCAGCCCAGCCCTGCTCCCAGCCCTGGCACCAGACCTGGCTCCAGCCCTACCCCAGCCCTGCCACAGCCCAGCCCCCGCCACAGCCCAGCCCCAGCCCTTGACCCAGCCCCAGTCGCAGGCCCAGCTCCAGTCCCCGCCCCAGCCCATCCCTGCTCCCAGACCCGGGCCCAGCCCCGGCTCCATTCCCCGCCCCAGCCCAGCCAAGAACCCAGCCCAGCACCAGCCCCGGCCCCAGCCCTGCTGCAGCCCCAGCCCCAACCCCAGCCCCAGCCCTAACCCAGCCCTGCCCTCAGCCCTAGCCCCAGCCCCAGCCCCAGCCCCAGCCCTGCCCCAGCCCTGCCCTGAGCCCCAGCCACAGCCCACCCCAGCCACAGCCCAGCCCCAGCCCTGGACCCAGCCCTACCCCAGCCCTGTCCCCGGCCCCAGCCCAGCCCTGGACCCAGCCAAGTTCCAGCCCCCGGCCTGCCCCAGCCCCAGCCCTGCACCCAACCCAGCCCCAGCCCGGCCCCGGCCCTGCCCCAGCTCTGGCCCCAGCCCTGTCCCCAGCCCCAGCCCCTGCCCCAGCCCCAGCCCTAGCCCCAGCCCAGCCCCGGCCCCAGCCCAGCCCCACTCCCATCCCTGCCCCCAGCCCTGCCCCAGCCCCAGACCTAGCCCAGCCCTGCCCTCAGCCCAGCCCCAGCCCTAGCCCAGCCCTGCCCTCAGCCCAGGCCCAGCCCAGCCCCCAGCCCAGCCCCACCCATGGCCCCAGCCCCAGCCCAGCCCTAGCCCAGCCCTGCCCCAGCCCCAGGCCCAGACCAGGCCCCAGCCCAGCGCTAGCCCCGCCCTGCCCCCAGCCCAAGCCCAGCAAAGACCCCAGCCCAGCCCCAGCCCAGCCCAGCCCCCATCCCCAGCCCTGCTGCAGCCCTGCCCTCATCCCAGACCCAGCCCCAGCCCTAACCCAGCCCTGCCCTCAGCCCCAGCCCCAGCCCCAGCCCCAGCCCCAGCCCCTGCCCCAGCCCTGCCCTGAGCCCCAGCCACAGCCCACCCCAGCCACAGCCCAGCCCCAGCCCTGGACCCAGCCCTACCCCAGCCCTGTCCCCAGCCCCAGCCCAGCCCTGGACCCAGCCAAGTTCCAGCCCCCCGCCCTGCCACAGCCCCAGCCCTGCACCCAACCCAGCCCCAGCCCGGCCCCAGCCCTGCCCCAGCTCTGGCCCCAGCCTTGTCCCCAGCCCCAGCCCCTGCCCCAGCCCCAGGCCTGCCCCGGCCCAGCCCCAGCCACAGGCCAGCCCCTGCCCTGGACCCAGCCCCAGCCCAGCCCCAGCCCCAGCCCTGCCCCAGCCCAGCCCCGGCCCCAGCCCAGCCCCACTCCCATCCCTGCCCCCAGCCCTGCCCCAGCCCCAGACCTAGCCCAGCCCTGCCCTCAGCCCAGCCCCAGCCCTAGCCCAGCCCTGCCCTCAGCCCAGGCCCAGCCCAGCCCCCAGCCCAGCCCCCAGCCCAGCCCCACCCACGGCCCCAGCCCCAGCCCAGCCCTAGCCCAGCCCTGCCCCAGCCCCCGCCCCATCCCTGCCCCATCCCAGCCCCAGCCCCAGCCCAGCACAGCCCCAGCCCCAGACACAGCCCAGCCCCAGCCCTGGACCCAGCCCCAGACCAGCCCCAGCCCCAGCCCTGGCCCCAGCCCCAGCCCCAGCCCAGCCCCAGCCCCAGCCCTGCACCTGCCCAGCCCCAGCCCCAGCCCAGCCCAGCCCCTGCCCTGGACCCAGCCCCAGCCCTAACCCAGCCCCAGCCCAGCCCCAGCCACCGCCCAGCCCCAGCCCTGCCCCCAGCCCAGCCCCATCCCCACCCTGGACCGAGCCCCAGCCCAGCCCCAGCCACAGCCCAGCCCCAGCCCTGGACCCAGACCCAGCCCAGCCCAGCCCTGGACCAAGCCCCAGCCACAGCCCCGGCCCCAGCCCAGCCCTAGCCCAGCTCTGCCCCAGCCCCAGCTTCACCCCCGGCCCCAGCCCCGGCCCCTGCCCAGCCCCACTCCCTTCCCTGCCCCCAGCCCTGCCCCAGCCCTGCCCCAGCCCCAGCCCCAGCCCTGTCCCAGGCCCAGCCCAGCCATAGACTTGGTTCCCGCCCCAGCCCCAGCCCAGAACCCAGCCCAGCCTCAGCCCCGGCTCCAGTCCCTGCCCCAGCCCAGCCCTGCTCCCAGCCCCAGCCCCAGCCCCACCCTCGGCCCCAGCCACAGCCCAACCCAGGCCCTGGACCCAGCCCTAGCCCTAGCCCAGCCCAGCCGCAGCCCAAGCCACAGCCCAGCCCTAGCCCAGCCATGCCCCAGCCAAAGCCCCAGCCCAGCCCCAGCCCCAGCCCCACCCCCGGACCCAGCCCAGCCCCTGCCCAGCCCCCCTCCCATCCCTGCCCCCAGCCCTGCCCCAGCCCCAGCCCCAGCCCTGCCCCCAGCCCAGCCCCAGCCCGAGGCCCAGCCTCCAGCCTAGTCCTGCCCAGCCCTGGCCCCAACCCAGCCCCAGCCCCGGCCCCAACCTCAGTCCCAGCCCTGCTCCCAGCCCCGGTCCCAGCTCCGGCTCCAACCCTACCCCAGCCCTGCCCTCAGCCCCAGCCCCAGCCCCAGCCACAGTCCAGACCCAGCCCCAGCCCCAGCCCAGCCCCAGCCCCAGCTCTGCCCCAGCCCAGCCCCGGCCCCAGCCCAGCCCCACTCCCATCCCTGCCCCCAGCCCTGCCCCAGCCCCAGCCCCAGCCCCAGCCCTGTCCCAGCCCCAGCCCAGCCATAGACTTGGTTCCCGCCCCAGCCCCAGCCCAGAACCCAGCCCAGCCTCAGCCCCGGCCGCAGCCCTGCCCCAGCCCCAGACCTAGCCCAGCCGTGCCCTCAGCCCAGCCCCAGCCCTAGCCCAGCCCTGCCCTCAGCCCAGGCCCAGCCCAGCCCCCAGCCCAGCCCCACCCACGGCCCCAGCCCCGGCCCCAGCCCAGCTCTAGCCCAGCCCTGCCCCAGCCTCCGCCCCATCCCTGCCCCAGCCCAGCCCCAGCCCCAGCCCAGCACAGCCCCAGCCCCAGACACAGCCCAGCCCCAGCCCTGGACCCAGCCCCAGCCCAGCCCCAGCCCAGCCACAGCCACAGCCCAGCCCCAGCCCTGGACCCAGCCCCAGTCGCAGCCCCTGCCCCAGCCCAGACCCTAGCCCAGCCTCAGCCCCGGCTCCAGTCCCCGCCCCCGACCAGCCCTGCTCCCAGCCCCGGGCCCAGCCCCAGCCCTGGAAACAGCCCTGCCCCAACACAGCCCCGACCACAGCCCCGGCCCCTAGCCCACACCCCGCCCCAGCCCTGCCCCAGCCCCAGCCCCAGTCCAGCCCAAACCTTGGTTCCAGCCCTGGCCCCAGCACAGCCCCAGCCCAGCACCAGCCCTGGACCCAGCCCCAGCTCAGCCCCAGCCCCAGCCCTGCCCCAGCCCAGACCCAGCCACAGCCACAGCCCCAGCCCTGGACCCAGCACAGCCCCAGCCCAGCGCCAGCCCTGGACCCAGCCCCAGCACAGACCCAGCCCCAGCCCTGCCCCAGCCCAGACCCAGCCACAGCCCGAGCCCCAGCCCCAGCCCTGCCCCAGCCCAGACCCAGCCACAGCCCCAGCCCCAGCCCTGCCCCAGCCACAACCCAGCCCCAGCCCTAGACCCAGCCCCAGATCCATCCCCAGCCCCAGCCCTGCCCCAGCCCTTCCCCAGCCCCAGCCCTAGCCCAGACCTGCCCTCAGCCCCAGCCCCAGCCCAGCCCCAGCCACAGCCCAGCCCCAGCCCTGGACCCAGCCCTAGCCCAGCCCCAGCCGCAGCCCTGCCCAAGCCCTGCCCCAGCCCTGCCCCAGTCCCAGCCCCAGCCCCAGCCCTGCCCCTGCCCTGGACCCAGCCCCAGCCCAGCCCCAGCCACAGCCCCAACCCTGCCCCAGCCCAGCCACAGCCACAGCCCAGCCCCAGCCCTGGACCCAGACCCTAGCCCAGCCTCAGCCCCGGCTCCAGTCCCTGCGCCAGCCCAGCCCTGCTCCCAGCCCTGGCACCAGACCTGGCTCCAGCCCTACCCCAGCCCTGCCACAGCCCAGCCCCTGCCACAGCCCAGCCCCAGCCCTGGACCCAGCCCCAGTCGCAGGCCCGGCTCCAGTCCCCGCCCCAGCCCAGCCCAGAACCCAGCCCAGCACCAGCCCCGGCCCCAGCCCTTCTGCAGCCCCAGCCCCAACCCCAGCCCCAGCCCTAACCCAGCCCTGCACTCAGCCCTAGCCCCAGCCCCAGCCCCAGCCACAGTCCAGCCCCAGCCCTGCCCCGGCCCAGCCCCAGCCCCAGCCCCAACCCCAGCCCTGCCCCAGCCCTGCCCTGAGCCCCAGCCACAGCCCACCCCAGCCACAGCCCAGCCCCAGCCCTGGAACCAGCCCTACCCCAGCCCTGTCCCCGGCCCCAGCCCAGCCCTGGACCCAGCCAAGTTCCAGACCCTGCCCTGCCCCAGCCCCAGCCCGGCACCCAACCCAGCCCCAGCCTGGCCCCAGCCCTGCCCCAGCTCTGGCCCCAGCCCTGTCCCCAGCCCCAGCCCCTGCCCCAGCCCCAGCCCTGCCCCGGCCCAGCCCCAGCCACAGGCCAGCCCCTGCCCTGGACCCAGCCCCAGCCCAGCCCCAGACCCAGCCCAGCCCCAGCCCAGCCCCCGGCCCCAGCCCAGCCCCACTCCCATCCCTGCCCCCAGCCCTGCCCCAGCCCCAGACCTAGCCCAGCCCTGCCCTCAGCCCAGCCCCAGCCCTAGCCCAGCCCTGCCCTCAGCCCAGGCCCAGCCCAGCCCTGCCCCAGCCCCCGCCCCATCCCTGCCCCATCCCAGCCCCAGCCCCAGCCCAGCACAGCCCCAGCCCCAGACACAGCCCAGCCCCAGCCCTGGACCCAGCCCCAGCCCAGCCCCAGCCCAGCCACAGCCACAGCCACAGCCCAGCCCCAGCCCTGGACCCAGCCCCAGTCGCAGCCCCTGCCCCAGCCCAGACCCTAGCCCAGCCTCAGCCCCGGCTCCAGTCCCCGCCCCCCGACCAGCCCTGCTCCCAGCCCCGGGCCCAGCCCCGGCTCCATTCCCCGCCCCAGCCCAGCCCAGAACCCAGCCCAGCACCAGCTCTGGCCCCAGCCCTGCCGCAGCCCCAGCCCCAAACCCAGCCCCAGCCCTAACCCAGCCCAGCCCTCAGCCCTAGCCCCAGCCCAGCCCCAGCCACAGTCCAGCCCCAGATCAGCCCCAGCCCCAGCCCGAGCCCCAGCCCTGCCCCAGCCCTGTCCCCGGCCCCAGCCCAGCCATGGACCCAGCCCTGTTCCAGCCCCCGCCCTGCCCCCAGCCCCAGCCCTGCACCCAACCCAGCCCCAGACCCAGCCCAGCCCCTGCCCTGGACCCAGCCCCTGCCCAGCCCCACTCCCATCCCTGCCCCCAGCTTTGCCCCAGCCCCGGCCCCAGCCCCAGCCCCAGCCCAGCCCCTGCCCTGGACCCAGCCCCAGCCCAGCCCCAGCCACATCCCTGCCCCAGCCCAGCCCCAGTCCCAGCCCAGCACAGCCCCAGCCCCAGCCCCAACCTCAGTCCCAGCCCTGCTCCCAGCCCCGACCCGAGCCCCGGCCCCAGCCCTACCCCAGCTCTGCCCCAGCCACGGGCCCAGCCCTGCCCCTGGCAGAGCCCAGAACCCAGTCCAGGCCCACATTCCGCCCCAGCCCTGCCCCAGCCACAGTCCTGCCCCAGCCCTGGCCCCAGCCCTAGCCCCAGCCCTGCCCAAGACTTGGTTACAGCCCCAGCCCCTGCCAAGCCCCAGCCCCACACCTGCCCCAGCCCCACCCCCTAGCCTAGCCCTGCCCTCAGCCCAGCCCCAGCCCTGCCCCATCCCCAGCCATAGCCCAGCCCTGCCCACAGCCCCAGCCACAGCCCAGCCCCAGCCCTGGACCCAGCCCCAGCCCAGCCCCAGCCCAGCCCCAGCCAAAGCCCCAGCCCCAGCCCTGCCCCAGCCCCCGCCCCATCCCTGCCCCAGCCCAGCCCCAGCCCCAGCCCAGCACAGCCCCAGCCCCAGCCATAGCCCAGCCCCAGACCTGGACCCAGCCCTGTTCCAGCCCCCACCCTGCCCCAGCCCCAGCCCAGCACCCAACCCAGCCCCAGCCCGGCCCCAGCCCTGCCCCACCTCTGGCCCCAGCCCTGTCCCCAGCCCCGGCCCCTGCCCCAGCCCCAGCCCTGCCCTGGACCCAACCCCAGCCCAGCCCCAGCCAAGCCCCGGCCCCAGCCCAGCCCCACTCCCATCCCTGCCCCCAGCCCTGCCCCAGCCCCAGCCCCAGCCCCAGCCCTGTCCTAGCCCCAGCCCAGAACCCAGCCCAGCCTCAGCCCTGGCTGCAGCCCTGCCCCAGCCCCAGACCTAGCCCAGCCCTGCCCTCAGCCCAGCCCCAGCCCTAGCCCAGCCCTGCCCTCAGCCCAGGCCCAGCCCAGCCTTACTCCAGCCCTGCCCCACCCACGGCCCCAGCCCCGGCCCCAGCCCAGCCCTAGCCCAGCCCTGCCCCAGCCCCCGCCCTGCCCCAGCCCCAGCACCGCACTGAACCCAGCCCTAGCCCCGGCCCCTGCCCCGGCCCCACCACTAGCCCAGCCCTGCCCTCAGCCCCAGCCCCAGGCCCAGCCCAGCCCCTGCCCTGGACCCAGCACCAGCCCTGCCCCAGCCCCCGCCCCATCCCTGCCCCAGCCCAGCCCCAGCCCCAGCCCAGCACAGCCCCAGCCCCAGCTCCAGCCCAGCCCCAGCCCTGGACCCAGCCCCAGCCCAGCCCCAGCCCAGCCACTGCCACAGCCCAGCCCCAGCCCTGGACCCAGCCCCAGCCCTGCCCCAGCCCAGCCCCAACCACAACCCAGCTCCAGCCCTGGACCCAGCCCCAGACCTAGCCCCAGCCCCAGCCCTAGCCCAGGCCTGCCCTCAGCCCCAGCCCCAGCCCAGCCCCAGCCCCAGCCCCAGCCCTGCCCAAGCCCTGCCCCAGCCCTGCCCCAGTCCCAGCCCCAGCCCCAGCCCTGCCCCTGCCCTGGACCCAGCCCCAGCTCAGCCCCAGCCCCAACCCTGCTCCAGCCCAGCCACAGCCACAGCCCAGCCCCAGCCCTGGACCCAGCCCCAGTCGCAGCCCCGGCCCCAGCCCAGACCCTAGCCCAGCCTCAGCCCCGGCTCCAGTCCCCGCCCCAGCCCAGCCCAGCACCAGCCAAAGCCCCAGCCCTGCCGCAGCCCCAGCCCCAGCCCCACCCTCGGCCCCAGCCACAGCCCAACCCCAGCCCTGGACCCAGCCCCAGCCCTGCCCCAGCCCTGGACTAAGCCCCAGCCGCAGCCCCGGCCCCAGATCAGCCATAGCCCAGCCCTGCCCCAGCCCCAGCCACAGCCCAGCCCCAGCCCCAGCCCCACCCCCGGCCCCAGCCCAGCCCCTGCCCAGCCTCACTCCCATCCCTGCCCCCAGCCCTGCCCCAGCCCCAGCCCCAGCCCCAGCCCTGCCCCCAGCCCAGGCCCAGCCCAAGGCCCAGCCTCCAGCCTAGTCCTGCCCCAGCCCCGGCCCCAACCCAGCCCCAGCCCCAGCCCCAACCTCATTCCCAGCCCTGCTCCCAGCGCCGATCCCAGCTCCGGCTCCAACCCTACCCCAGCCCTGCCCTCAGCCCCAGCCCCAGCCCCAGCCCCAGCCCAGCCCCTGCCCTGGACCCAGCCCCAGCCCAGCCCCTGCCACAGCCCTGCCCCACCCCAGGCCCCCAGCCCCGGCTCCAGCCCTACCCCAGCCCTGCCACAGCCCAGCCCCAGCCCTGCCCCGGCCCAGCACCCAGCCCCAGCCCATCCCCTGCCCTGGACCCAGCACCAGCCCAGCCCCAGCCCAGCCCTGCCCCAGCCCAGCCCCGGCCCCAGCCCAGCCCCAGCCCCAGCCCCAGCCCTGTCCCAGCCCCAGCCCAGCCATAGACTTGGTTCCCGCCCCAGCCCCAGCCCAGAACCAAGCCCAGCCTCAGCCCCGGCCGCAGCCCTGCCCCAGCCCCAGCCCTAGCCCAGCCCCGCCCTCAGCCCAGGCCCAGCCCAGCCCCCAGCCCAGCCCCACCAACGGCCCCAGCCCCGGCCCCAACCCAGCCCCAGCCCAGCCCTGCCCCAGCCCCAGCCCCATCCCTGCCCCAGCCCAGCCCCAGCCCCACCCCAGCACAGCCCCAGCCCCAACCACAGCCCAGCCACAGCCCTGGACCACGCCCCAGCTCAGCCCCAGACCAGCACAGCCCCAGCCCCAGCCCCAGCCCCAGCCCCAGCCCTGGACCCAGCCCCAGCACAGCCCCAGCCACAGCCCAGCCCCAGCCCTGCCCCAGCCCAGACCCAGCCCCAGTCCCAGCCCCAGCCCTGCCCCAGCCCAGCCCCAGCCACAACCCAGCCCCAGCCCTGGACCCAGCCCCAGATCCATCCCCAGCCCCAGCCCTGCCCCAGCCCTGCCCTCAGCCCAGCCCCAGCCCTGTCCCAGCCCCAGCCCTAGCCCAGACCTGCCCTCAGCCCCAGCCCCAGCCCAGCCCCAGTCACAGCCCAGCCCCAGCCCTGGACCCAGCCCTAGCCCAGCCCCAGCCCCAGCCCTGCCCAAGCCCTGCCCCAGCCCTGCCCCAGTCCCAGCCCCAACCCTGCCCTGCCCCTGCCCTGGACCCAGCCCCAGCCCAGCCCCAGCCCCAACCCTGCCCCAGCCCAGCCCCAGCCACAGCCCAGCCCCAGCCCTGGACCCAGCCCCAGTCGCAGCCCCGGCCCCAGCCCAGACCCTAGCCCAGCCTCAGCCCCGGCTCCAGTCCCCGCCCCAGCCCAGCCCTGCTCCCAGCCCCGGCCCCAGCCCCGGCTCCACTCCCCGCCCCAGCCCAGCCCAGCACCAGCCCAGGCCCCAGCCCTGCCGCAGCCCCAGCCCCAGCCCCACCCTTGGCCCCAGCCACAGCCCAACCCCAGCCCTGGACCCATCCCCAGCCCTGCCCCAGCCCTGGCCTAAGCCCCAGCCGCAGCCCCGGCCCCAGCCCAGCCATAGCCCAGCCCTGCCCCAGCCACAGCCACAGCCCAGCCCCGGCCCCAGCCCCACCCCTGGCCCCAGCCCAGCCCCTGCCCAGACCCACTCCCATCCCTGCCCCCAGCCCTGCCCCAGCCCCAGCCCCAGCCCCAGCCCCAGCCCTGCCCCCAGCCCAGCCACAGCCCAAGGCCCAGCCTCCAGCCTAGTCCTGCCCCAGCCCCAGCCACAGCCCAGCCCAGCCCTGGACCCAGCCCTGTTCCAGCCCCCGCCCTGCCCTAGCCCCAACCCTGCACCCAACCCAGCCCCAGCCCGGCCCCAGCCTTGCCCCACCTCTGGCCCCAGCCCTGGCCCCAGCCCCAGCCCTTGCCCCAGCCCCAGCCCTGCCCCAGCCCAGGCCCAGACCCAGCCCAGCCCCTGCCCTGGACCCAGCCCCAGCCCAGCACCAGCCCCAGCCCAGCCCCAGCCCAGCCCCGGCCCCAGCCCAGCCCCAGCCCCAGCCCCAGCCCTGTCCCAGCCCCAGCCCAGCCATAGACTTGGTTCCCGCCCCAGCCCCAGCCCAGAACCCAGCCCAGCCTCAGCCCCGGCCGCAGCCCTGCCCCAGCCCCAGACCTAGCCCAGCCCTGCCCTCAGCCCAGCCCCAGCCCTAGCCCAGCCCTGCCCTCAGCCCAGGCCCAGCCCAGCCCCCAGCCCAGCCCCACCCACGGCCCCAGCCCCGGCCCCAGCCCAGCCCTAGCCCAGCCCTGCCCCAGCCCCCGCCCCATCCCTGCCCCAGCTCAGCCCCAGCCCCAGCCCAGCACAGCCCCAACCCCAGCCACAGCCCAGCCCCAGCCCTGGACCCAGCCCCAGCCCAGCCCTACCCCCAGCCCCAGCCACAGCCACAGCCCCAGCCCTGGACCCAGCCCCAGCTCAGCCCCAGCCCCAGCCCTGCCCCAGCCCCAGACCTAGCCCAGCCCTGCCCTCAGCCCAGCCCCAGCCCACCCCAGCCACAGCCCAGCCCCAGCCCTGGACCCAGCCCTACCCCAGCCCTGTCCCCCGGCCCCAGCCCAGCCCTGGACCCAGCCCTGTTCCAGCCCCCGCCCAGCCCCAGCCCCAGCCCAATACCCAACCCAGCCCCAACCCAGCCCCAGCCCAGCCCCAGCCCAGCCACTGCCACAGCCCAGCCCCAGCCCTGGACCCAGCCCCAGCCCTGCCCCAGCCCAGCCCCAACCACAACCCAGCTCCAGCCCTGGACCCAGCCCCAGACCTAGCCCCAGCCCCAGCCCTAGCCCAGGCCTGCCCTCAGCCCCAGCCCCAGCCCAGCCCCAGCCCCAGCCCCAGCCCTGCCCAAGCCCTGCCCCAGCCCTGCCCCAGTCCCAGCCCCAGCCCCAGCCCTGCCCCTGCCCTGGACCCAGCCCCAGCCCAGCCCCAGCCCCAACCCTGCTCCAGCCCAGCCCCCAGCCACAGCCCAGCCCCAGCCCTGGACCCAGCCCCAGTCGCAGCCCCGGCCCCAGCCCAGACCCTAGCCCAGCCTCAGCCCCAGCTCCAGTCCCCGCCCCAGCCCAGCCCAGCACCAGCCCAGGCCCCAGCCCTGCCACAGCCCCAGCCCCAGCCCCACCCTCGGCCCCAGCCACAGCCCAACCCCAGCCCTGGACCCAGCCCCAGCCCTGCCCCAGCCCTGGACTAAGCCCCAGCCGCAGCCCCGGCCCCAGATCAGCCATAGCCCAGCCCTGCCCCAGCCCCAGCCACAGCCCAGCCCCAGCCCCAGCCCCACCCCCGGCCCCCAGCCCAGCCCCTGCCCAGCCTCACTCCCATCCCTGCCCCCAGCCCTGCCCCAGCCCCAGCCCCAGCCCCAGCCCTGCCCCCAGCCCAGGCCCAGCCCAAGGCCCAGCCTCCAGCCTAGTCCTGCCCCAGCCCCGGCCCCAACCCAGCCCCAGCCCCAGCCCCAACCTCATTCCCAGCCCTGCTCCCAGCGCCGATCCCAGCTCCGGCTCCAACCCTACCCCAGCCCTGCCCTCAGCCCCAGCCCCAGCCCCAGCCCAGCCCCTGCCCTGGACCCAGCCCCAGCCCAGCCCCTGCCACAGCCCTGCCCCACCCCAGGCCCCAGCCCCGGCTCCAGCCCTACCCCAGCCCTGCCACAGCCCAGCCCCAGCCCTGCCCCGGCCCAGCACCCAGCCCCAGCCCAGCCCCTGCCCTGGACCCAGCACCAGCCCAGCCCCAGCCCTGCCCTGCCCCAGCCCAGCCCCGGCCCCAGCCCAGCCCCAGCCCCAGCCCCAGCCCTGTCCCAGCCCCAGCCCAGCCATAGACTTGGTTCCCGCCCCAGCCCCAGCCCAGAACCAAGCCCAGCCTCAGCCCCGGCCGCAGCCCTGCCCCAGCCCCAGCCCTAGCCCAACCCTGCCCTCAGCCCAGGCCCAGCCCAGCCCCCAGCCCAGCCCCACCAACGG
>NW_027143465.1:0-59821 GCF_026170545.1 Melanerpes formicivorus | reverse complement strand
TTGTTGGGGTAAAACCTAAAGGGAAAGACCTAGCACCAAATCCAATTTGCCATCTGATCTAACTTCTGGAGGCAGTCAAAATGAGCCTTAGAATTCTTCCCTACCTTATTCCTGTGCTGAGATACAGGCTGCTCCAACCTGCTGTAAAATGCTTGATTTCGAGAGTGAGCGAAACTAATGAAAACATTGTTGGGGTAAAACCTAAAGGGAAAGACCTAGCACCAAATCCAATTTGCCATCTGATCTAACTTCTGGAGGCAGTCAAAATGATCCTTAGAATTCTTCCCTACCTTATTCCTGTGCTGAGATACAGGCTGCTCCAACCTGCTGTAAAATGCTTGATTTCGAGAGTGAGCGAAACTAATGAAAACATTGTTGGGGTAAAACCTAAAGGGAAAGACCTAGCACCAAATCCAATTTGCCATCTGATCTAACTTCTGGAGGCAGTCAAAATGAGCCTTAGAATTCTTCCCTACCTTATTCCTGTGCTGAGATACAGGCTGCTCCAACCTGCTGTAAAATGCTTGATTTCGAGAGTGAGCGAAACTAATGAAAACATTGTTGGGGTAAAACCTAAAGGGAAAGACCTAGCACCAAATCCAATTTGCCATCTGATCTAACTTCTGGAGGCAGTCAAAATGAGCCTTAGAATTCTTCCCTACCTTATTCCTGTGCTGAGATACAGGCTGCTCCAACCTGCTGTAAAATGCTTGATTTCGAGAGTGAGCGAAACTAATGAAAACATTGTTGGGGTAAAACCTAAAGGGAAAGACCTAGCACCAAATCCAATTTGCCATCTGATCTAACTTCTGGAGGCAGTCAAAATGAGCCTTAGAATTCTTCCCTACCTTATTCCTGTGCTGAGATACAGGCTGCTCCAACCTGCTGTAAAATGCTTGATTTCGAGAGTGAGCGAAACTAATGAAAACATTGTTGGGGTAAAACCTAAAGGGAAAGACCTAGCACCAAATCCAATTTGCCATCTGATCTAACTTCTGGAGGCAGTCAAAATGATCCTTAGAATTCTTCCCTACCTTATTCCTGTGCTGAGATACAGGCTGCTCCAACCTGCTGTAAAATGCTTGATTTCGAGAGTGAGCGAAACTAATGAAAACATTGTTGGGGTAAAACCTAAAGGGAAAGACCTAGCACCAAATCCAATTTGCCATCTGATCTAACTTCTGGAGGCAGTCAAAATGAGCCTTAGAATTCTTCCCTACCTTATTCCTGTGCTGAGATACAGGCTGCTCCAACCTGCTGTAAAATGCTTGATTTCGAGAGTGAGCGAAACTAATGAAAACATTGTTGGGGTAAAACCTAAAGGGAAAGACCTAGCACCAAATCCAATTTGCCATCTGATCTAACTTCTGGAGGCAGTCAAAATGAGCCTTAGAATTCTTCCCTACCTTATTCCTGTGCTGAGATACAGGCTGCTCCAACCTGCTGTAAAATGCTTGATTTCGAGAGTGAGCGAAACTAATGAAAACATTGTTGGGGTAAAACCTAAAGGGAAAGACCTAGCACCAAATCCAATTTGCCATCTGATCTAACTTCTGGAGGCAGTCAAAATGAGCCTTAGAATTCTTCCCTACCTTATTCCTGTGCTGAGATACAGGCTGCTCCAACCTGCTGTAAAATGCTTGATTTCGAGAGTGAGCGAAACTAATGAAAACATTGTTGGGGTAAAACCTAAAGGGAAAGACCTAGCACCAAATCCAATTTGCCATCTGATCTAACTTCTGGAGGCAGTCAAAATGAGCCTTAGAATTCTTCCCTACCTTATTCCTGTGCTGAGATACAGGCTGCTCCAACCTGCTGTAAAATGCTTGATTTCGAGAGTGAGCGAAACTAATGAAAACATTGTTGGGGTAAAACCTAAAGGGAAAGACCTAGCACCAAATCCAATTTGCCATCTGATCTAACTTCTGGAGGCAGTCAAAATGAGCCTTAGAATTCTTCCCTACCTTATTCCTGTGCTGAGATACAGGCTGCTCCAACCTGCTGTAAAATGCTTGATTTCGAGAGTGAGCGAAACTAATGAAAACATTGTTGGGGTAAAACCTAAAGGGAAAGACCTAGCACCAAATCCAATTTGCCATCTGATCTAACTTCTGGAGGCAGTCAAAATGAGCCTTAGAATTCTTCCCTACCTTATTCCTGTGCTGAGATACAGGCTGCTCCAACCTGCTGTAAAATGCTTGATTTCGAGAGTGAGCGAAACTAATGAAAACATTGTTGGGGTAAAACCTAAAGGGAAAGACCTAGCACCAAATCCAATTTGCCATCTGATCTAACTTCTGGAGGCAGTCAAAATGAGCCTTAGAATTCTTCCCTACCTTATTCCTGTGCTGAGATACAGGCTGCTCCAACCTGCTGTAAAATGCTTGATTTCGAGAGTGAGCGAAACTAATGAAAACATTGTTGGGGTAAAACCTAAAGGGAAAGACCTAGCACCAAATCCAATTTGCCATCTGATCTAACTTCTGGAGGCAGTCAAAATGAGCCTTAGAATTCTTCCCTACCTTATTCCTGTGCTGAGATACAGGCTGCTCCAACCTGCTGTAAAATGCTTGATTTCGAGAGTGAGCGAAACTAATGAAAACATTGTTGGGGTAAAACCTAAAGGGAAAGACCTAGCACCAAATCCAATTTGCCATCTGATCTAACTTCTGGAGGCAGTCAAAATGAGCCTTAGAATTCTTCCCTACCTTATTCCTGTGCTGAGATACAGGCTGCTCCAACCTGCTGTAAAATGCTTGATTTCGAGAGTGAGCGAAACTAATGAAAACATTGTTGGGGTAAAACCTAAAGGGAAAGACCTAGCACCAAATCCAATTTGCCATCTGATCTAACTTCTGGAGGCAGTCAAAATGAGCCTTAGAATTCTTCCCTACCTTATTCCTGTGCTGAGATACAGGCTGCTCCAACCTGCTGTAAAATGCTTGATTTCGAGAGTGAGCGAAACTAATGAAAACATTGTTGGGGTAAAACCTAAAGGGAAAGACCTAGCACCAAATCCAATTTGCCATCTGATCTAACTTCTGGAGGCAGTCAAAATGAGCCTTAGAATTCTTCCCTACCTTATTCCTGTGCTGAGATACAGGCTGCTCCAACCTGCTGTAAAATGCTTGATTTCGAGAGTGAGCGAAACTAATGAAAACATTGTTGGGGTAAAACCTAAAGGGAAAGACCTAGCACCAAATCCAATTTGCCATCTGATCTAACTTCTGGAGGCAGTCAAAATGAGCCTTAGAATTCTTCCCTACCTTATTCCTGTGCTGAGATACAGGCTGCTCCAACCTGCTGTAAAATGCTTGATTTCGAGAGTGAGCGAAACTAATGAAAACATTGTTGGGGTAAAACCTAAAGGGAAAGACCTAGCACCAAATCCAATTTGCCATCTGATCTAACTTCTGGAGGCAGTCAAAATGAGCCTTAGAATTCTTCCCTACCTTATTCCTGTGCTGAGATACAGGCTGCTCCAACCTGCTGTAAAATGCTTGATTTCGAGAGTGAGCGAAACTAATGAAAACATTGTTGGGGTAAAACCTAAAGGGAAAGACCTAGCACCAAATCCAATTTGCCATCTGATCTAACTTCTGGAGGCAGTCAAAATGAGCCTTAGAATTCTTCCCTACCTTATTCCTGTGCTGAGATACAGGCTGCTCCAACCTGCTGTAAAATGCTTGATTTCGAGAGTGAGCGAAACTAATGAAAACATTGTTGGGGTAAAACCTAAAGGGAAAGACCTAGCACCAAATCCAATTTGCCATCTGATCTAACTTCTGGAGGCAGTCAAAATGAGCCTTAGAATTCTTCCCTACCTTATTCCTGTGCTGAGATACAGGCTGCTCCAACCTGCTGTAAAATGCTTGATTTCGAGAGTGAGCGAAACTAATGAAAACATTGTTGGGGTAAAACCTAAAGGGAAAGACCTAGCACCAAATCCAATTTGCCATATGATCTAACTTCTGGAGGCAGTCAAAATGAGCCTTAGAATTCTTCCCTACCTTATTCCTGTGCTGAGATACAGGCTGCTCCAACCTGCTGTAAAATGCTTGATTTCGAGAGTGAGCGAAACTAATGAAAACATTGTTGGGGTAAAACCTAAAGGGAAAGACCTAGCACCAAATCCAATTTGCCATCTGATCTAACTTCTGGAGGCAGTCAAAATGAGCCTTAGAATTCTTCCCTACCTTATTCCTGTGCTGAGATACAGGCTGCTCCAACCTGCTGTAAAATGCTTGATTTCGAGAGTGAGCGAAACTAATGAAAACATTGTTGGGGTAAAACCTAAAGGGAAAGACCTAGCACCAAATCCAATTTGCCATCTGATCTAACTTCTGGAGGCAGTCAAAATGAGCCTTAGAATTCTTCCCTACCTTATTCCTGTGCTGAGATACAGGCTGCTCCAACCTGCTGTAAAATGCTTGATTTCGAGAGTGAGCGAAACTAATGAAAACATTGTTGGGGTAAAACCTAAAGGGAAAGACCTAGCACCAAATCCAATTTGCCATCTGATCTAACTTCTGGAGGCAGTCAAAATGAGCCTTAGAATTCTTCCCTACCTTATTCCTGTGCTGAGATACAGGCTGCTCCAACCTGCTGTAAAATGCTTGATTTCGAGAGTGAGCGAAACTAATGAAAACATTGTTGGGGTAAAACCTAAAGGGAAAGACCTAGCACCAAATCCAATTTGCCATCTGATCTAACTTCTGGAGGCAGTCAAAATGAGCCTTAGAATTCTTCCCTACCTTATTCCTGTGCTGAGATACAGGCTGCTCCAACCTGCTGTAAAATGCTTGATTTCGAGAGTGAGCGAAACTAATGAAAACATTGTTGGGGTAAAACCTAAAGGGAAAGACCTAGCACCAAATCCAATTTGCCATCTGATCTAACTTCTGGAGGCAGTCAAAATGAGCCTTAGAATTCTTCCCTACCTTATTCCTGTGCTGAGATACAGGCTGCTCCAACCTGCTGTAAAATGCTTGATTTCGAGAGTGAGCGAAACTAATGAAAACATTGTTGGGGTAAAACCTAAAGGGAAAGACCTAGCACCAAATCCAATTTGCCATCTGATCTAACTTCTGGAGGCAGTCAAAATGAGCCTTAGAATTCTTCCCTACCTTATTCCTGTGCTGAGATACAGGCTGCTCCAACCTGCTGTAAAATGCTTGATTTCGAGAGTGAGCGAAACTAATGAAAACATTGTTGGGGTAAAACCTAAAGGGAAAGACCTAGCACCAAATCCAATTTGCCATCTGATCTAACTTCTGGAGGCAGTCAAAATGAGCCTTAGAATTCTTCCCTACCTTATTCCTGTGCTGAGATACAGGCTGCTCCAACCTGCTGTAAAATGCTTGATTTCGAGAGTGAGCGAAACTAATGAAAACATTGTTGGGGTAAAACCTAAAGGGAAAGACCTAGCACCAAATCCAATTTGCCATCTGATCTAACTTCTGGAGGCAGTCAAAATGAGCCTTAGAATTCTTCCCTACCTTATTCCTGTGCTGAGATACAGGCTGCTCCAACCTGCTGTAAAATGCTTGATTTCGAGAGTGAGCGAAACTAATGAAAACATTGTTGGGGTAAAACCTAAAGGGAAAGACCTAGCACCAAATCCAATTTGCCATCTGATCTAACTTCTGGAGGCAGTCAAAATGAGCCTTAGAATTCTTCCCTACCTTATTCCTGTGCTGAGATACAGGCTGCTCCAACCTGCTGTAAAATGCTTGATTTCGAGAGTGAGCGAAACTAATGAAAACATTGTTGGGGTAAAACCTAAAGGGAAAGACCTAGCACCAAATCCAATTTGCCATCTGATCTAACTTCTGGAGGCAGTCAAAATGAGCCTTAGAATTCTTCCCTACCTTATTCCTGTGCTGAGATACAGGCTGCTCCAACCTGCTGTAAAATGCTTGATTTCGAGAGTGAGCGAAACTAATGAAAACATTGTTGGGGTAAAACCTAAAGGGAAAGACCTAGCACCAAATCCAATTTGCCATCTGATCTAACTTCTGGAGGCAGTCAAAATGAGCCTTAGAATTCTTCCCTACCTTATTCCTGTGCTGAGATACAGGCTGCTCCAACCTGCTGTAAAATGCTTGATTTCGAGAGTGAGCGAAACTAATGAAAACATTGTTGGGGTAAAACCTAAAGGGAAAGACCTAGCACCAAATCCAATTTGCCATCTGATCTAACTTCTGGAGGCAGTCAAAATGAGCCTTAGAATTCTTCCCTACCTTATTCCTGTGCTGAGATACAGGCTGCTCCAACCTGCTGTAAAATGCTTGATTTCGAGAGTGAGCGAAACTAATGAAAACATTGTTGGGGTAAAACCTAAAGGGAAAGACCTAGCACCAAATCCAATTTGCCATCTGATCTAACTTCTGGAGGCAGTCAAAATGAGCCTTAGAATTCTTCCCTACCTTATTCCTGTGCTGAGATACAGGCTGCTCCAACCTGCTGTAAAATGCTTGATTTCGAGAGTGAGCGAAACTAATGAAAACATTGTTGGGGTAAAACCTAAAGGGAAAGACCTAGCACCAAATCCAATTTGCCATCTGATCTAACTTCTGGAGGCAGTCAAAATGAGCCTTAGAATTCTTCCCTACCTTATTCCTGTGCTGAGATACAGGCTGCTCCAACCTGCTGTAAAATGCTTGATTTCGAGAGTGAGCGAAACTAATGAAAACATTGTTGGGGTAAAACCTAAAGGGAAAGACCTAGCACCAAATCCAATTTGCCATCTGATCTAACTTCTGGAGGCAGTCAAAATGAGCCTTAGAATTCTTCCCTACCTTATTCCTGTGCTGAGATACAGGCTGCTCCAACCTGCTGTAAAATGCTTGATTTCGAGAGTGAGCGAAACTAATGAAAACATTGTTGGGGTAAAACCTAAAGGGAAAGACCTAGCACCAAATCCAATTTGCCATCTGATCTAACTTCTGGAGGCAGTCAAAATGAGCCTTAGAATTCTTCCCTACCTTATTCCTGTGCTGAGATACAGGCTGCTCCAACCTGCTGTAAAATGCTTGATTTCGAGAGTGAGCGAAACTAATGAAAACATTGTTGGGGTAAAACCTAAAGGGAAAGACCTAGCACCAAATCCAATTTGCCATCTGATCTAACTTCTGGAGGCAGTCAAAATGAGCCTTAGAATTCTTCCCTACCTTATTCCTGTGCTGAGATACAGGCTGCTCCAACCTGCTGTAAAATGCTTGATTTCGAGAGTGAGCGAAACTAATGAAAACATTGTTGGGGTAAAACCTAAAGGGAAAGACCTAGCACCAAATCCAATTTGCCATCTGATCTAACTTCTGGAGGCAGTCAAAATGAGCCTTAGAATTCTTCCCTACCTTATTCCTGTGCTGAGATACAGGCTGCTCCAACCTGCTGTAAAATGCTTGATTTCGAGAGTGAGCGAAACTAATGAAAACATTGTTGGGGTAAAACCTAAAGGGAAAGACCTAGCACCAAATCCAATTTGCCATCTGATCTAACTTCTGGAGGCAGTCAAAATGAGCCTTAGAATTCTTCCCTACCTTATTCCTGTGCTGAGATACAGGCTGCTCCAACCTGCTGTAAAATGCTTGATTTCGAGAGTGAGCGAAACTAATGAAAACATTGTTGGGGTAAAACCTAAAGGGAAAGACCTAGCACCAAATCCAATTTGCCATCTGATCTAACTTCTGGAGGCAGTCAAAATGAGCCTTAGAATTCTTCCCTACCTTATTCCTGTGCTGAGATACAGGCTGCTCCAACCTGCTGTAAAATGCTTGATTTCGAGAGTGAGCGAAACTAATGAAAACATTGTTGGGGTAAAACCTAAAGGGAAAGACCTAGCACCAAATCCAATTTGCCATCTGATCTAACTTCTGGAGGCAGTCAAAATGAGCCTTAGAATTCTTCCCTACCTTATTCCTGTGCTGAGATACAGGCTGCTCCAACCTGCTGTAAAATGCTTGATTTCGAGAGTGAGCGAAACTAATGAAAACATTGTTGGGGTAAAACCTAAAGGGAAAGACCTAGCACCAAATCCAATTTGCCATCTGATCTAACTTCTGGAGGCAGTCAAAATGAGCCTTAGAATTCTTCCCTACCTTATTCCTGTGCTGAGATACAGGCTGCTCCAACCTGCTGTAAAATGCTTGATTTCGAGAGTGAGCGAAACTAATGAAAACATTGTTGGGGTAAAACCTAAAGGGAAAGACCTAGCACCAAATCCAATTTGCCATCTGATCTAACTTCTGGAGGCAGTCAAAATGAGCCTTAGAATTCTTCCCTACCTTATTCCTGTGCTGAGATACAGGCTGCTCCAACCTGCTGTAAAATGCTTGATTTCGAGAGTGAGCGAAACTAATGAAAACATTGTTGGGGTAAAACCTAAAGGGAAAGACCTAGCACCAAATCCAATTTGCCATCTGATCTAACTTCTGGAGGCAGTCAAAATGAGCCTTAGAATTCTTCCCTACCTTATTCCTGTGCTGAGATACAGGCTGCTCCAACCTGCTGTAAAATGCTTGATTTCGAGAGTGAGCGAAACTAATGAAAACATTGTTGGGGTAAAACCTAAAGGGAAAGACCTAGCACCAAATCCAATTTGCCATCTGATCTAACTTCTGGAGGCAGTCAAAATGAGCCTTAGAATTCTTCCCTACCTTATTCCTGTGCTGAGATACAGGCTGCTCCAACCTGCTGTAAAATGCTTGATTTCGAGAGTGAGCGAAACTAATGAAAACATTGTTGGGGTAAAACCTAAAGGGAAAGACCTAGCACCAAATCCAATTTGCCATCTGATCTAACTTCTGGAGGCAGTCAAAATGAGCCTTAGAATTCTTCCCTACCTTATTCCTGTGCTGAGATACAGGCTGCTCCAACCTGCTGTAAAATGCTTGATTTCGAGAGTGAGCGAAACTAATGAAAACATTGTTGGGGTAAAACCTAAAGGGAAAGACCTAGCACCAAATCCAATTTGCCATCTGATCTAACTTCTGGAGGCAGTCAAAATGAGCCTTAGAATTCTTCCCTACCTTATTCCTGTGCTGAGATACAGGCTGCTCCAACCTGCTGTAAAATGCTTGATTTCGAGAGTGAGCGAAACTAATGAAAACATTGTTGGGGTAAAACCTAAAGGGAAAGACCTAGCACCAAATCCAATTTGCCATCTGATCTAACTTCTGGAGGCAGTCAAAATGAGCCTTAGAATTCTTCCCTACCTTATTCCTGTGCTGAGATACAGGCTGCTCCAACCTGCTGTAAAATGCTTGATTTCGAGAGTGAGCGAAACTAATGAAAACATTGTTGGGGTAAAACCTAAAGGGAAAGACCTAGCACCAAATCCAATTTGCCATCTGATCTAACTTCTGGAGGCAGTCAAAATGAGCCTTAGAATTCTTCCCTACCTTATTCCTGTGCTGAGATACAGGCTGCTCCAACCTGCTGTAAAATGCTTGATTTCGAGAGTGAGCGAAACTAATGAAAACATTGTTGGGGTAAAACCTAAAGGGAAAGACCTAGCACCAAATCCAATTTGCCATCTGATCTAACTTCTGGAGGCAGTCAAAATGAGCCTTAGAATTCTTCCCTACCTTATTCCTGTGCTGAGATACAGGCTGCTCCAACCTGCTGTAAAATGCTTGATTTCGAGAGTGAGCGAAACTAATGAAAACATTGTTGGGGTAAAACCTAAAGGGAAAGACCTAGCACCAAATCCAATTTGCCATCTGATCTAACTTCTGGAGGCAGTCAAAATGAGCCTTAGAATTCTTCCCTACCTTATTCCTGTGCTGAGATACAGGCTGCTCCAACCTGCTGTAAAATGCTTGATTTCGAGAGTGAGCGAAACTAATGAAAACATTGTTGGGGTAAAACCTAAAGGGAAAGACCTAGCACCAAATCCAATTTGCCATCTGATCTAACTTCTGGAGGCAGTCAAAATGAGCCTTAGAATTCTTCCCTACCTTATTCCTGTGCTGAGATACAGGCTGCTCCAACCTGCTGTAAAATGCTTGATTTCGAGAGTGAGCGAAACTAATGAAAACATTGTTGGGGTAAAACCTAAAGGGAAAGACCTAGCACCAAATCCAATTTGCCATCTGATCTAACTTCTGGAGGCAGTCAAAATGAGCCTTAGAATTCTTCCCTACCTTATTCCTGTGCTGAGATACAGGCTGCTCCAACCTGCTGTAAAATGCTTGATTTCGAGAGTGAGCGAAACTAATGAAAACATTGTTGGGGTAAAACCTAAAGGGAAAGACCTAGCACCAAATCCAATTTGCCATCTGATCTAACTTCTGGAGGCAGTCAAAATGAGCCTTAGAATTCTTCCCTACCTTATTCCTGTGCTGAGATACAGGCTGCTCCAACCTGCTGTAAAATGCTTGATTTCGAGAGTGAGCGAAACTAATGAAAACATTGTTGGGGTAAAACCTAAAGGGAAAGACCTAGCACCAAATCCAATTTGCCATCTGATCTAACTTCTGGAGGCAGTCAAAATGAGCCTTAGAATTCTTCCCTACCTTATTCCTGTGCTGAGATACAGGCTGCTCCAACCTGCTGTAAAATGCTTGATTTCGAGAGTGAGCGAAACTAATGAAAACATTGTTGGGGTAAAACCTAAAGGGAAAGACCTAGCACCAAATCCAATTTGCCATCTGATCTAACTTCTGGAGGCAGTCAAAATGAGCCTTAGAATTCTTCCCTACCTTATTCCTGTGCTGAGATACAGGCTGCTCCAACCTGCTGTAAAATGCTTGATTTCGAGAGTGAGCGAAACTAATGAAAACATTGTTGGGGTAAAACCTAAAGGGAAAGACCTAGCACCAAATCCAATTTGCCATCTGATCTAACTTCTGGAGGCAGTCAAAATGAGCCTTAGAATTCTTCCCTACCTTATTCCTGTGCTGAGATACAGGCTGCTCCAACCTGCTGTAAAATGCTTGATTTCGAGAGTGAGCGAAACTAATGAAAACATTGTTGGGGTAAAACCTAAAGGGAAAGACCTAGCACCAAATCCAATTTGCCATCTGATCTAACTTCTGGAGGCAGTCAAAATGAGCCTTAGAATTCTTCCCTACCTTATTCCTGTGCTGAGATACAGGCTGCTCCAACCTGCTGTAAAATGCTTGATTTCGAGAGTGAGCGAAACTAATGAAAACATTGTTGGGGTAAAACCTAAAGGGAAAGACCTAGCACCAAATCCAATTTGCCATCTGATCTAACTTCTGGAGGCAGTCAAAATGAGCCTTAGAATTCTTCCCTACCTTATTCCTGTGCTGAGATACAGGCTGCTCCAACCTGCTGTAAAATGCTTGATTTCGAGAGTGAGCGAAACTAATGAAAACATTGTTGGGGTAAAACCTAAAGGGAAAGACCTAGCACCAAATCCAATTTGCCATCTGATCTAACTTCTGGAGGCAGTCAAAATGAGCCTTAGAATTCTTCCCTACCTTATTCCTGTGCTGAGATACAGGCTGCTCCAACCTGCTGTAAAATGCTTGATTTCGAGAGTGAGCGAAACTAATGAAAACATTGTTGGGGTAAAACCTAAAGGGAAAGACCTAGCACCAAATCCAATTTGCCATCTGATCTAACTTCTGGAGGCAGTCAAAATGAGCCTTAGAATTCTTCCCTACCTTATTCCTGTGCTGAGATACAGGCTGCTCCAACCTGCTGTAAAATGCTTGATTTCGAGAGTGAGCGAAACTAATGAAAACATTGTTGGGGTAAAACCTAAAGGGAAAGACCTAGCACCAAATCCAATTTGCCATCTGATCTAACTTCTGGAGGCAGTCAAAATGAGCCTTAGAATTCTTCCCTACCTTATTCCTGTGCTGAGATACAGGCTGCTCCAACCTGCTGTAAAATGCTTGATTTCGAGAGTGAGCGAAACTAATGAAAACATTGTTGGGGTAAAACCTAAAGGGAAAGACCTAGCACCAAATCCAATTTGCCATCTGATCTAACTTCTGGAGGCAGTCAAAATGAGCCTTAGAATTCTTCCCTACCTTATTCCTGTGCTGAGATACAGGCTGCTCCAACCTGCTGTAAAATGCTTGATTTCGAGAGTGAGCGAAACTAATGAAAACATTGTTGGGGTAAAACCTAAAGGGAAAGACCTAGCACCAAATCCAATTTGCCATCTGATCTAACTTCTGGAGGCAGTCAAAATGAGCCTTAGAATTCTTCCCTACCTTATTCCTGTGCTGAGATACAGGCTGCTCCAACCTGCTGTAAAATGCTTGATTTCGAGAGTGAGCGAAACTAATGAAAACATTGTTGGGGTAAAACCTAAAGGGAAAGACCTAGCACCAAATCCAATTTGCCATCTGATCTAACTTCTGGAGGCAGTCAAAATGAGCCTTAGAATTCTTCCCTACCTTATTCCTGTGCTGAGATACAGGCTGCTCCAACCTGCTGTAAAATGCTTGATTTCGAGAGTGAGCGAAACTAATGAAAACATTGTTGGGGTAAAACCTAAAGGGAAAGACCTAGCACCAAATCCAATTTGCCATCTGATCTAACTTCTGGAGGCAGTCAAAATGAGCCTTAGAATTCTTCCCTACCTTATTCCTGTGCTGAGATACAGGCTGCTCCAACCTGCTGTAAAATGCTTGATTTCGAGAGTGAGCGAAACTAATGAAAACATTGTTGGGGTAAAACCTAAAGGGAAAGACCTAGCACCAAATCCAATTTGCCATCTGATCTAACTTCTGGAGGCAGTCAAAATGAGCCTTAGAATTCTTCCCTACCTTATTCCTGTGCTGAGATACAGGCTGCTCCAACCTGCTGTAAAATGCTTGATTTCGAGAGTGAGCGAAACTAATGAAAACATTGTTGGGGTAAAACCTAAAGGGAAAGACCTAGCACCAAATCCAATTTGCCATCTGATCTAACTTCTGGAGGCAGTCAAAATGAGCCTTAGAATTCTTCCCTACCTTATTCCTGTGCTGAGATACAGGCTGCTCCAACCTGCTGTAAAATGCTTGATTTCGAGAGTGAGCGAAACTAATGAAAACATTGTTGGGGTAAAACCTAAAGGGAAAGACCTAGCACCAAATCCAATTTGCCATCTGATCTAACTTCTGGAGGCAGTCAAAATGAGCCTTAGAATTCTTCCCTACCTTATTCCTGTGCTGAGATACAGGCTGCTCCAACCTGCTGTAAAATGCTTGATTTCGAGAGTGAGCGAAACTAATGAAAACATTGTTGGGGTAAAACCTAAAGGGAAAGACCTAGCACCAAATCCAATTTGCCATCTGATCTAACTTCTGGAGGCAGTCAAAATGAGCCTTAGAATTCTTCCCTACCTTATTCCTGTGCTGAGATACAGGCTGCTCCAACCTGCTGTAAAATGCTTGATTTCGAGAGTGAGCGAAACTAATGAAAACATTGTTGGGGTAAAACCTAAAGGGAAAGACCTAGCACCAAATCCAATTTGCCATCTGATCTAACTTCTGGAGGCAGTCAAAATGAGCCTTAGAATTCTTCCCTACCTTATTCCTGTGCTGAGATACAGGCTGCTCCAACCTGCTGTAAAATGCTTGATTTCGAGAGTGAGCGAAACTAATGAAAACATTGTTGGGGTAAAACCTAAAGGGAAAGACCTAGCACCAAATCCAATTTGCCATCTGATCTAACTTCTGGAGGCAGTCAAAATGAGCCTTAGAATTCTTCCCTACCTTATTCCTGTGCTGAGATACAGGCTGCTCCAACCTGCTGTAAAATGCTTGATTTCGAGAGTGAGCGAAACTAATGAAAACATTGTTGGGGTAAAACCTAAAGGGAAAGACCTAGCACCAAATCCAATTTGCCATCTGATCTAACTTCTGGAGGCAGTCAAAATGAGCCTTAGAATTCTTCCCTACCTTATTCCTGTGCTGAGATACAGGCTGCTCCAACCTGCTGTAAAATGCTTGATTTCGAGAGTGAGCGAAACTAATGAAAACATTGTTGGGGTAAAACCTAAAGGGAAAGACCTAGCACCAAATCCAATTTGCCATCTGATCTAACTTCTGGAGGCAGTCAAAATGAGCCTTAGAATTCTTCCCTACCTTATTCCTGTGCTGAGATACAGGCTGCTCCAACCTGCTGTAAAATGCTTGATTTCGAGAGTGAGCGAAACTAATGAAAACATTGTTGGGGTAAAACCTAAAGGGAAAGACCTAGCACCAAATCCAATTTGCCATCTGATCTAACTTCTGGAGGCAGTCAAAATGAGCCTTAGAATTCTTCCCTACCTTATTCCTGTGCTGAGATACAGGCTGCTCCAACCTGCTGTAAAATGCTTGATTTCGAGAGTGAGCGAAACTAATGAAAACATTGTTGGGGTAAAACCTAAAGGGAAAGACCTAGCACCAAATCCAATTTGCCATCTGATCTAACTTCTGGAGGCAGTCAAAATGAGCCTTAGAATTCTTCCCTACCTTATTCCTGTGCTGAGATACAGGCTGCTCCAACCTGCTGTAAAATGCTTGATTTCGAGAGTGAGCGAAACTAATGAAAACATTGTTGGGGTAAAACCTAAAGGGAAAGACCTAGCACCAAATCCAATTTGCCATCTGATCTAACTTCTGGAGGCAGTCAAAATGAGCCTTAGAATTCTTCCCTACCTTATTCCTGTGCTGAGATACAGGCTGCTCCAACCTGCTGTAAAATGCTTGATTTCGAGAGTGAGCGAAACTAATGAAAACATTGTTGGGGTAAAACCTAAAGGGAAAGACCTAGCACCAAATCCAATTTGCCATCTGATCTAACTTCTGGAGGCAGTCAAAATGAGCCTTAGAATTCTTCCCTACCTTATTCCTGTGCTGAGATACAGGCTGCTCCAACCTGCTGTAAAATGCTTGATTTCGAGAGTGAGCGAAACTAATGAAAACATTGTTGGGGTAAAACCTAAAGGGAAAGACCTAGCACCAAATCCAATTTGCCATCTGATCTAACTTCTGGAGGCAGTCAAAATGAGCCTTAGAATTCTTCCCTACCTTATTCCTGTGCTGAGATACAGGCTGCTCCAACCTGCTGTAAAATGCTTGATTTCGAGAGTGAGCGAAACTAATGAAAACATTGTTGGGGTAAAACCTAAAGGGAAAGACCTAGCACCAAATCCAATTTGCCATCTGATCTAACTTCTGGAGGCAGTCAAAATGAGCCTTAGAATTCTTCCCTACCTTATTCCTGTGCTGAGATACAGGCTGCTCCAACCTGCTGTAAAATGCTTGATTTCGAGAGTGAGCGAAACTAATGAAAACATTGTTGGGGTAAAACCTAAAGGGAAAGACCTAGCACCAAATCCAATTTGCCATCTGATCTAACTTCTGGAGGCAGTCAAAATGAGCCTTAGAATTCTTCCCTACCTTATTCCTGTGCTGAGATACAGGCTGCTCCAACCTGCTGTAAAATGCTTGATTTCGAGAGTGAGCGAAACTAATGAAAACATTGTTGGGGTAAAACCTAAAGGGAAAGACCTAGCACCAAATCCAATTTGCCATCTGATCTAACTTCTGGAGGCAGTCAAAATGAGCCTTAGAATTCTTCCCTACCTTATTCCTGTGCTGAGATACAGGCTGCTCCAACCTGCTGTAAAATGCTTGATTTCGAGAGTGAGCGAAACTAATGAAAACATTGTTGGGGTAAAACCTAAAGGGAAAGACCTAGCACCAAATCCAATTTGCCATCTGATCTAACTTCTGGAGGCAGTCAAAATGAGCCTTAGAATTCTTCCCTACCTTATTCCTGTGCTGAGATACAGGCTGCTCCAACCTGCTGTAAAATGCTTGATTTCGAGAGTGAGCGAAACTAATGAAAACATTGTTGGGGTAAAACCTAAAGGGAAAGACCTAGCACCAAATCCAATTTGCCATCTGATCTAACTTCTGGAGGCAGTCAAAATGAGCCTTAGAATTCTTCCCTACCTTATTCCTGTGCTGAGATACAGGCTGCTCCAACCTGCTGTAAAATGCTTGATTTCGAGAGTGAGCGAAACTAATGAAAACATTGTTGGGGTAAAACCTAAAGGGAAAGACCTAGCACCAAATCCAATTTGCCATCTGATCTAACTTCTGGAGGCAGTCAAAATGAGCCTTAGAATTCTTCCCTACCTTATTCCTGTGCTGAGATACAGGCTGCTCCAACCTGCTGTAAAATGCTTGATTTCGAGAGTGAGCGAAACTAATGAAAACATTGTTGGGGTAAAACCTAAAGGGAAAGACCTAGCACCAAATCCAATTTGCCATCTGATCTAACTTCTGGAGGCAGTCAAAATGAGCCTTAGAATTCTTCCCTACCTTATTCCTGTGCTGAGATACAGGCTGCTCCAACCTGCTGTAAAATGCTTGATTTCGAGAGTGAGCGAAACTAATGAAAACATTGTTGGGGTAAAACCTAAAGGGAAAGACCTAGCACCAAATCCAATTTGCCATCTGATCTAACTTCTGGAGGCAGTCAAAATGAGCCTTAGAATTCTTCCCTACCTTATTCCTGTGCTGAGATACAGGCTGCTCCAACCTGCTGTAAAATGCTTGATTTCGAGAGTGAGCGAAACTAATGAAAACATTGTTGGGGTAAAACCTAAAGGGAAAGACCTAGCACCAAATCCAATTTGCCATCTGATCTAACTTCTGGAGGCAGTCAAAATGAGCCTTAGAATTCTTCCCTACCTTATTCCTGTGCTGAGATACAGGCTGCTCCAACCTGCTGTAAAATGCTTGATTTCGAGAGTGAGCGAAACTAATGAAAACATTGTTGGGGTAAAACCTAAAGGGAAAGACCTAGCACCAAATCCAATTTGCCATCTGATCTAACTTCTGGAGGCAGTCAAAATGAGCCTTAGAATTCTTCCCTACCTTATTCCTGTGCTGAGATACAGGCTGCTCCAACCTGCTGTAAAATGCTTGATTTCGAGAGTGAGCGAAACTAATGAAAACATTGTTGGGGTAAAACCTAAAGGGAAAGACCTAGCACCAAATCCAATTTGCCATCTGATCTAACTTCTGGAGGCAGTCAAAATGAGCCTTAGAATTCTTCCCTACCTTATTCCTGTGCTGAGATACAGGCTGCTCCAACCTGCTGTAAAATGCTTGATTTCGAGAGTGAGCGAAACTAATGAAAACATTGTTGGGGTAAAACCTAAAGGGAAAGACCTAGCACCAAATCCAATTTGCCATCTGATCTAACTTCTGGAGGCAGTCAAAATGAGCCTTAGAATTCTTCCCTACCTTATTCCTGTGCTGAGATACAGGCTGCTCCAACCTGCTGTAAAATGCTTGATTTCGAGAGTGAGCGAAACTAATGAAAACATTGTTGGGGTAAAACCTAAAGGGAAAGACCTAGCACCAAATCCAATTTGCCATCTGATCTAACTTCTGGAGGCAGTCAAAATGAGCCTTAGAATTCTTCCCTACCTTATTCCTGTGCTGAGATACAGGCTGCTCCAACCTGCTGTAAAATGCTTGATTTCGAGAGTGAGCGAAACTAATGAAAACATTGTTGGGGTAAAACCTAAAGGGAAAGACCTAGCACCAAATCCAATTTGCCATCTGATCTAACTTCTGGAGGCAGTCAAAATGAGCCTTAGAATTCTTCCCTACCTTATTCCTGTGCTGAGATACAGGCTGCTCCAACCTGCTGTAAAATGCTTGATTTCGAGAGTGAGCGAAACTAATGAAAACATTGTTGGGGTAAAACCTAAAGGGAAAGACCTAGCACCAAATCCAATTTGCCATCTGATCTAACTTCTGGAGGCAGTCAAAATGAGCCTTAGAATTCTTCCCTACCTTATTCCTGTGCTGAGATACAGGCTGCTCCAACCTGCTGTAAAATGCTTGATTTCGAGAGTGAGCGAAACTAATGAAAACATTGTTGGGGTAAAACCTAAAGGGAAAGACCTAGCACCAAATCCAATTTGCCATCTGATCTAACTTCTGGAGGCAGTCAAAATGAGCCTTAGAATTCTTCCCTACCTTATTCCTGTGCTGAGATACAGGCTGCTCCAACCTGCTGTAAAATGCTTGATTTCGAGAGTGAGCGAAACTAATGAAAACATTGTTGGGGTAAAACCTAAAGGGAAAGACCTAGCACCAAATCCAATTTGCCATCTGATCTAACTTCTGGAGGCAGTCAAAATGAGCCTTAGAATTCTTCCCTACCTTATTCCTGTGCTGAGATACAGGCTGCTCCAACCTGCTGTAAAATGCTTGATTTCGAGAGTGAGCGAAACTAATGAAAACATTGTTGGGGTAAAACCTAAAGGGAAAGACCTAGCACCAAATCCAATTTGCCATCTGATCTAACTTCTGGAGGCAGTCAAAATGAGCCTTAGAATTCTTCCCTACCTTATTCCTGTGCTGAGATACAGGCTGCTCCAACCTGCTGTAAAATGCTTGATTTCGAGAGTGAGCGAAACTAATGAAAACATTGTTGGGGTAAAACCTAAAGGGAAAGACCTAGCACCAAATCCAATTTGCCATCTGATCTAACTTCTGGAGGCAGTCAAAATGAGCCTTAGAATTCTTCCCTACCTTATTCCTGTGCTGAGATACAGGCTGCTCCAACCTGCTGTAAAATGCTTGATTTCGAGAGTGAGCGAAACTAATGAAAACATTGTTGGGGTAAAACCTAAAGGGAAAGACCTAGCACCAAATCCAATTTGCCATCTGATCTAACTTCTGGAGGCAGTCAAAATGAGCCTTAGAATTCTTCCCTACCTTATTCCTGTGCTGAGATACAGGCTGCTCCAACCTGCTGTAAAATGCTTGATTTCGAGAGTGAGCGAAACTAATGAAAACATTGTTGGGGTAAAACCTAAAGGGAAAGACCTAGCACCAAATCCAATTTGCCATCTGATCTAACTTCTGGAGGCAGTCAAAATGAGCCTTAGAATTCTTCCCTACCTTATTCCTGTGCTGAGATACAGGCTGCTCCAACCTGCTGTAAAATGCTTGATTTCGAGAGTGAGCGAAACTAATGAAAACATTGTTGGGGTAAAACCTAAAGGGAAAGACCTAGCACCAAATCCAATTTGCCATCTGATCTAACTTCTGGAGGCAGTCAAAATGAGCCTTAGAATTCTTCCCTACCTTATTCCTGTGCTGAGA
Source organism: Melanerpes formicivorus (assembly GCF_026170545.1). Lineage (NCBI taxonomy): Eukaryota > Metazoa > Chordata > Aves > Piciformes > Picidae > Melanerpes > Melanerpes formicivorus. The sequence continues at coordinate 40,727 of NW_027143465.1, read as the reverse complement.
TACAGGCTGCTCCAACCTGCTGTAAAATGCTTGATTTCGAGAGTGAGCGAAACTAATGAAAACATTGTTGGGGTAAAACCTAAAGGGAAAGACCTAGCACCAAATCCAATTTGCCATCTGATCTAACTTCTGGAGGCAGTCAAAATGAGCCTTAGAATTCTTCCCTACCTTATTCCTGTGCTGAGATACAGGCTGCTCCAACCTGCTGTAAAATGCTTGATTTCGAGAGTGAGCGAAACTAATGAAAACATTGTTGGGGTAAAACCTAAAGGGAAAGACCTAGCACCAAATCCAATTTGCCATCTGATCTAACTTCTGGAGGCAGTCAAAATGAGCCTTAGAATTCTTCCCTACCTTATTCCTGTGCTGAGATACAGGCTGCTCCAACCTGCTGTAAAATGCTTGATTTCGAGAGTGAGCGAAACTAATGAAAACATTGTTGGGGTAAAACCTAAAGGGAAAGACCTAGCACCAAATCCAATTTGCCATCTGATCTAACTTCTGGAGGCAGTCAAAATGAGCCTTAGAATTCTTCCCTACCTTATTCCTGTGCTGAGATACAGGCTGCTCCAACCTGCTGTAAAATGCTTGATTTCGAGAGTGAGCGAAACTAATGAAAACATTGTTGGGGTAAAACCTAAAGGGAAAGACCTAGCACCAAATCCAATTTGCCATCTGATCTAACTTCTGGAGGCACTCAAAATGAGCCTTAGAATTCTTCCCTACCTTATTCCTGTGCTGAGATACAGGCTGCTCCAACCTGCTGTAAAATGCTTGATTTCGAGAGTGAGCGAAACTAATGAAAACATTGTTGGGGTAAAACCTAAAGGGAAAGACCTAGCACCAAATCCAATTTGCCATCTGATCTAACTTCTGGAGGCAGTCAAAATGAGCCTTAGAATTCTTCCCTACCTTATTCCTGTGCTGAGATACAGGCTGCTCCAACCTGCTGTAAAATGCTTGATTTCGAGAGTGAGCGAAACTAATGAAAACATTGTTGGGGTAAAACCTAAAGGGAAAGACCTAGCACCAAATCCAATTTGCCATCTGATCTAACTTCTGGAGGCAGTCAAAATGAGCCTTAGAATTCTTCCCTACCTTATTCCTGTGCTGAGATACAGGCTGCTCCAACCTGCTGTAAAATGCTTGATTTCGAGAGTGAGCGAAACTAATGAAAACATTGTTGGGGTAAAACCTAAAGGGAAAGACCTAGCACCAAATCCAATTTGCCATCTGATCTAACTTCTGGAGGCAGTCAAAATGAGCCTTAGAATTCTTCCCTACCTTATTCCTGTGCTGAGATACAGGCTGCTCCAACCTGCTGTAAAATGCTTGATTTCGAGAGTGAGCGAAACTAATGAAAACATTGTTGGGGTAAAACCTAAAGGGAAAGACCTAGCACCAAATCCAATTTGCCATCTGATCTAACTTCTGGAGGCAGTCAAAATGAGCCTTAGAATTCTTCCCTACCTTATTCCTGTGCTGAGATACAGGCTGCTCCAACCTGCTGTAAAATGCTTGATTTCGAGAGTGAGCGAAACTAATGAAAACATTGTTGGGGTAAAACCTAAAGGGAAAGACCTAGCACCAAATCCAATTTGCCATCTGATCTAACTTCTGGAGGCAGTCAAAATGAGCCTTAGAATTCTTCCCTACCTTATTCCTGTGCTGAGATACAGGCTGCTCCAACCTGCTGTAAAATGCTTGATTTCGAGAGTGAGCGAAACTAATGAAAACATTGTTGGGGTAAAACCTAAAGGGAAAGACCTAGCACCAAATCCAATTTGCCATCTGATCTAACTTCTGGAGGCAGTCAAAATGAGCCTTAGAATTCTTCCCTACCTTATTCCTGTGCTGAGATACAGGCTGCTCCAACCTGCTGTAAAATGCTTGATTTCGAGAGTGAGCGAAACTAATGAAAACATTGTTGGGGTAAAACCTAAAGGGAAAGACCTAGCACCAAATCCAATTTGCCATCTGATCTAACTTCTGGAGGCAGTCAAAATGAGCCTTAGAATTCTTCCCTACCTTATTCCTGTGCTGAGATACAGGCTGCTCCAACCTGCTGTAAAATGCTTGATTTCGAGAGTGAGCGAAACTAATGAAAACATTGTTGGGGTAAAACCTAAAGGGAAAGACCTAGCACCAAATCCAATTTGCCATCTGATCTAACTTCTGGAGGCAGTCAAAATGAGCCTTAGAATTCTTCCCTACCTTATTCCTGTGCTGAGATACAGGCTGCTCCAACCTGCTGTAAAATGCTTGATTTCGAGAGTGAGCGAAACTAATGAAAACATTGTTGGGGTAAAACCTAAAGGGAAAGACCTAGCACCAAATCCAATTTGCCATCTGATCTAACTTCTGGAGGCAGTCAAAATGAGCCTTAGAATTCTTCCCTACCTTATTCCTGTGCTGAGATACAGGCTGCTCCAACCTGCTGTAAAATGCTTGATTTCGAGAGTGAGCGAAACTAATGAAAACATTGTTGGGGTAAAACCTAAAGGGAAAGACCTAGCACCAAATCCAATTTGCCATCTGATCTAACTTCTGGAGGCAGTCAAAATGAGCCTTAGAATTCTTCCCTACCTTATTCCTGTGCTGAGATACAGGCTGCTCCAACCTGCTGTAAAATGCTTGATTTCGAGAGTGAGCGAGACTAATGAAAACATTGTTGGGGTAAAACCTAAAGGGAAAGACCTAGCACCAAATCCAATTTGCCATCTGATCTAACTTCTGGAGGCAGTCAAAATGAGCCTTAGAATTCTTCCCTACCTTATTCCTGTGCTGAGATACAGGCTGCTCCAACCTGCTGTAAAATGCTTGATTTCGAGAGTGAGCGAAACTAATGAAAACATTGTTGGGGTAAAACCTAAAGGGAAAGACCTAGCACCAAATCCAATTTGCCATCTGATCTAACTTCTGGAGGCAGTCAAAATGAGCCTTAGAATTCTTCCCTACCTTATTCCTGTGCTGAGATACAGGCTGCTCCAACCTGCTGTAAAATGCTTGATTTCGAGAGTGAGCGAAACTAATGAAAACATTGTTGGGGTAAAACCTAAAGGGAAAGACCTAGCACCAAATCCAATTTGCCATCTGATCTAACTTCTGGAGGCAGTCAAAATGATCCTTAGAATTCTTCCCTACCTTATTCCTGTGCTGAGATACAGGCTGCTCCAACCTGCTGTAAAATGCTTGATTTCGAGAGTGAGCGAAACTAATGAAAACATTGTTGGGGTAAAACCTAAAGGGAAAGACCTAGCACCAAATCCAATTTGCCATCTGATCTAACTTCTGGAGGCAGTCAAAATGAGCCTTAGAATTCTTCCCTACCTTATTCCTGTGCTGAGATACAGGCTGCTCCAACCTGCTGTAAAATGCTTGATTTCGAGAGTGAGCGAAACTAATGAAAACATTGTTGGGGTAAAACCTAAAGGGAAAGACCTAGCACCAAATCCAATTTGCCATCTGATCTAACTTCTGGAGGCAGTCAAAATGAGCCTTAGAATTCTTCCCTACCTTATTCCTGTGCTGAGATACAGGCTGCTCCAACCTGCTGTAAAATGCTTGATTTCGAGAGTGAGCGAAACTAATGAAAACATTGTTGGGGTAAAACCTAAAGGGAAAGACCTAGCACCAAATCCAATTTGCCATCTGATCTAACTTCTGGAGGCAGTCAAAATGAGCCTTAGAATTCTTCCCTACCTTATTCCTGTGCTGAGATACAGGCTGCTCCAACCTGCTGTAAAATGCTTGATTTCGAGAGTGAGCGAAACTAATGAAAACATTGTTGGGGTAAAACCTAAAGGGAAAGACCTAGCACCAAATCCAATTTGCCATCTGATCTAACTTCTGGAGGCAGTCAAAATGAGCCTTAGAATTCTTCCCTACCTTATTCCTGTGCTGAGATACAGGCTGCTCCAACCTGCTGTAAAATGCTTGATTTCGAGAGTGAGCGAAACTAATGAAAACATTGTTGGGGTAAAACCTAAAGGGAAAGACCTAGCACCAAATCCAATTTGCCATCTGATCTAACTTCTGGAGGCAGTCAAAATGAGCCTTAGAATTCTTCCCTACCTTATTCCTGTGCTGAGATACAGGCTGCTCCAACCTGCTGTAAAATGCTTGATTTCGAGAGTGAGCGAAACTAATGAAAACATTGTTGGGGTAAAACCTAAAGGGAAAGACCTAGCACCAAATCCAATTTGCCATCTGATCTAACTTCTGGAGGCAGTCAAAATGAGCCTTAGAATTCTTCCCTACCTTATTCCTGTGCTGAGATACAGGCTGCTCCAACCTGCTGTAAAATGCTTGATTTCGAGAGTGAGCGAAACTAATGAAAACATTGTTGGGGTAAAACCTAAAGGGAAAGACCTAGCACCAAATCCAATTTGCCATCTGATCTAACTTCTGGAGGCACTCAAAATGAGCCTTAGAATTCTTCCCTACCTTATTCCTGTGCTGAGATACAGGCTGCTCCAACCTGCTGTAAAATGCTTGATTTCGAGAGTGAGCGAAACTAATGAAAACATTGTTGGGGTAAAACCTAAAGGGAAAGACCTAGCACCAAATCCAATTTGCCATCTGATCTAACTTCTGGAGGCAGTCAAAATGAGCCTTAGAATTCTTCCCTACCTTATTCCTGTGCTGAGAATACAGGCTGCTCCAACCTGCTGTAAAATGCTTGATTTCGAGAGTGAGCGAAACTAATGAAAACATTGTTGGGGTAAAACCTAAAGGGAAAGACCTAGCACCAAATCCAATTTGCCATCTGATCTAACTTCTGGAGGCAGTCAAAATGAGCCTTAGAATTCTTCCCTACCTTATTCCTGTGCTGAGATACAGGCTGCTCCAACCTGCTGTAAAATGCTTGATTTCGAGAGTGAGCGAAACTAATGAAAACATTGTTGGGGTAAAACCTAAAGGGAAAGACCTAGCACCAAATCCAATTTGCCATCTGATCTAACTTCTGGAGGCAGTCAAAATGAGCCTTAGAATTCTTCCCTACCTTATTCCTGTGCTGAGATACAGGCTGCTCCAACCTGCTGTAAAATGCTTGATTTCGAGAGTGAGCGAAACTAATGAAAACATTGTTGGGGTAAAACCTAAAGGGAAAGACCTAGCACCAAATCCAATTTGCCATCTGATCTAACTTCTGGAGGCAGTCAAAATGAGCCTTAGAATTCTTCCCTACCTTATTCCTGTGCTGAGATACAGGCTGCTCCAACCTGCTGTAAAATGCTTGATTTCGAGAGTGAGCGAAACTAATGAAAACATTGTTGGGGTAAAACCTAAAGGGAAAGACCTAGCACCAAATCCAATTTGCCATCTGATCTAACTTCTGGAGGCAGTCAAAATGAGCCTTAGAATTCTTCCCTACCTTATTCCTGTGCTGAGATACAGGCTGCTCCAACCTGCTGTAAAATGCTTGATTTCGAGAGTGAGCGAAACTAATGAAAACATTGTTGGGGTAAAACCTAAAGGGAAAGACCTAGCACCAAATCCAATTTGCCATCTGATCTAACTTCTGGAGGCAGTCAAAATGAGCCTTAGAATTCTTCCCTACCTTATTCCTGTGCTGAGATACAGGCTGCTCCAACCTGCTGTAAAATGCTTGATTTCGAGAGTGAGCGAAACTAATGAAAACATTGTTGGGGTAAAACCTAAAGGGAAAGACCTAGCACCAAATCCAATTTGCCATCTGATCTAACTTCTGGAGGCAGTCAAAATGAGCCTTAGAATTCTTCCCTACCTTATTCCTGTGCTGAGATACAGGCTGCTCCAACCTGCTGTAAAATGCTTGATTTCGAGAGTGAGCGAAACTAATGAAAACATTGTTGGGGTAAAACCTAAAGGGAAAGACCTAGCACCAAATCCAATTTGCCATCTGATCTAACTTCTGGAGGCAGTCAAAATGAGCCTTAGAATTCTTCCCTACCTTATTCCTGTGCTGAGATACAGGCTGCTCCAACCTGCTGTAAAATGCTTGATTTCGAGAGTGAGCGAAACTAATGAAAACATTGTTGGGGTAAAACCTAAAGGGAAAGACCTAGCACCAAATCCAATTTGCCATCTGATCTAACTTCTGGAGGCAGTCAAAATGAGCCTTAGAATTCTTCCCTACCTTATTCCTGTGCTGAGATACAGGCTGCTCCAACCTGCTGTAAAATGCTTGATTTCGAGAGTGAGCGAAACTAATGAAAACATTGTTGGGGTAAAACCTAAAGGGAAAGACCTAGCACCAAATCCAATTTGCCATCTGATCTAACTTCTGGAGGCAGTCAAAATGAGCCTTAGAATTCTTCCCTACCTTATTCCTGTGCTGAGATACAGGCTGCTCCAACCTGCTGTAAAATGCTTGATCTCGAGAGTGAGCGAAACTAATGAAAACATTGTTGGGGTAAAACCTAAAGGGAAAGACCTAGCACCAAATCCAATTTGCCATCTGATCTAACTTCTGGAGGCAGTCAAAATGAGCCTTAGAATTCTTCCCTACCTTATTCCTGTGCTGAGATACAGGCTGCTCCAACCTGCTGTAAAATGCTTGATTTCGAGAGTGAGCGAAACTAATGAAAACATTGTTGGGGTAAAACCTAAAGGGAAAGACCTAGCACCAAATCCAATTTGCCATCTGATCTAACTTCTGGAGGCAGTCAAAATGAGCCTTAGAATTCTTCCCTACCTTATTCCTGTGCTGAGATACAGGCTGCTCCAACCTGCTGTAAAATGCTTGATTTCGAGAGTGAGCGAAACTAATGAAAACATTGTTGGGGTAAAACCTAAAGGGAAAGACCTAGCACCAAATCCAATTTGCCATCTGATCTAACTTCTGGAGGCAGTCAAAATGAGCCTTAGAATTCTTCCCTACCTTATTCCTGTGCTGAGATACAGGCTGCTCCAACCTGCTGTAAAATGCTTGATTTCGAGAGTGAGCGAAACTAATGAAAACATTGTTGGGGTAAAACCTAAAGGGAAAGACCTAGCACCAAATCCAATTTGCCATCTGATCTAACTTCTGGAGGCAGTCAAAATGAGCCTTAGAATTCTTCCCTACCTTATTCCTGTGCTGAGATACAGGCTGCTCCAACCTGCTGTAAAATGCTTGATTTCGAGAGTGAGCGAAACTAATGAAAACATTGTTGGGGTAAAACCTAAAGGGAAAGACCTAGCACCAAATCCAATTTGCCATCTGATCTAACTTCTGGAGGCAGTCAAAATGAGCCTTAGAATTCTTCCCTACCTTATTCCTGTGCTGAGATACAGGCTGCTCCAACCTGCTGTAAAATGCTTGATTTCGAGAGTGAGCGAAACTAATGAAAACATTGTTGGGGTAAAACCTAAAGGGAAAGACCTAGCACCAAATCCAATTTGCCATCTGATCTAACTTCTGGAGGCAGTCAAAATGAGCCTTAGAATTCTTCCCTACCTTATTCCTGTGCTGAGATACAGGCTGCTCCAACCTGCTGTAAAATGCTTGATTTCGAGAGTGAGCGAAACTAATGAAAACATTGTTGGGGTAAAACCTAAAGGGAAAGACCTAGCACCAAATCCAATTTGCCATCTGATCTAACTTCTGGAGGCAGTCAAAATGAGCCTTAGAATTCTTCCCTACCTTATTCCTGTGCTGAGATACAGGCTGCTCCAACCTGCTGTAAAATGCTTGATTTCGAGAGTGAGCGAAACTAATGAAAACATTGTTGGGGTAAAACCTAAAGGGAAAGACCTAGCACCAAATCCAATTTGCCATCTGATCTAACTTCTGGAGGCAGTCAAAATGAGCCTTAGAATTCTTCCCTACCTTATTCCTGTGCTGAGATACAGGCTGCTCCAACCTGCTGTAAAATGCTTGATTTCGAGAGTGAGCGAAACTAATGAAAACATTGTTGGGGTAAAACCTAAAGGGAAAGACCTAGCACCAAATCCAATTTGCCATCTGATCTAACTTCTGGAGGCAGTCAAAATGAGCCTTAGAATTCTTCCCTACCTTATTCCTGTGCTGAGATACAGGCTGCTCCAACCTGCTGTAAAATGCTTGATTTCGAGAGTGAGCGAAACTAATGAAAACATTGTTGGGGTAAAACCTAAAGGGAAAGACCTAGCACCAAATCCAATTTGCCATCTGATCTAACTTCTGGAGGCAGTCAAAATGAGCCTTAGAATTCTTCCCTACCTTATTCCTGTGCTGAGATACAGGCTGCTCCAACCTGCTGTAAAATGCTTGATTTCGAGAGTGAGCGAAACTAATGAAAACATTGTTGGGGTAAAACCTAAAGGGAAAGACCTAGCACCAAATCCAATTTGCCATCTGATCTAACTTCTGGAGGCAGTCAAAATGAGCCTTAGAATTCTTCCCTACCTTATTCCTGTGCTGAGATACAGGCTGCTCCAACCTGCTGTAAAATGCTTGATTTCGAGAGTGAGCGAAACTAATGAAAACATTGTTGGGGTAAAACCTAAAGGGAAAGACCTAGCACCAAATCCAATTTGCCATCTGATCTAACTTCTGGAGGCAGTCAAAATGAGCCTTAGAATTCTTCCCTACCTTATTCCTGTGCTGAGATACAGGCTGCTCCAACCTGCTGTAAAATGCTTGATTTCGAGAGTGAGCGAAACTAATGAAAACATTGTTGGGGTAAAACCTAAAGGGAAAGACCTAGCACCAAATCCAATTTGCCATCTGATCTAACTTCTGGAGGCAGTCAAAATGAGCCTTAGAATTCTTCCCTACCTTATTCCTGTGCTGAGATACAGGCTGCTCCAACCTGCTGTAAAATGCTTGATTTCGAGAGTGAGCGAAACTAATGAAAACATTGTTGGGGTAAAACCTAAAGGGAAAGACCTAGCACCAAATCCAATTTGCCATCTGATCTAACTTCTGGAGGCAGTCAAAATGAGCCTTAGAATTCTTCCCTACCTTATTCCTGTGCTGAGATACAGGCTGCTCCAACCTGCTGTAAAATGCTTGATTTCGAGAGTGAGCGAAACTAATGAAAACATTGTTGGGGTAAAACCTAAAGGGAAAGACCTAGCACCAAATCCAATTTGCCATCTGATCTAACTTCTGGAGGCAGTCAAAATGAGCCTTAGAATTCTTCCCTACCTTATTCCTGTGCTGAGATACAGGCTGCTCCAACCTGCTGTAAAATGCTTGATTTCGAGAGTGAGCGAAACTAATGAAAACATTGTTGGGGTAAAACCTAAAGGGAAAGACCTAGCACCAAATCCAATTTGCCATCTGATCTAACTTCTGGAGGCAGTCAAAATGAGCCTTAGAATTCTTCCCTACCTTATTCCTGTGCTGAGATACAGGCTGCTCCAACCTGCTGTAAAATGCTTGATTTCGAGAGTGAGCGAAACTAATGAAAACATTGTTGGGGTAAAACCTAAAGGGAAAGACCTAGCACCAAATCCAATTTGCCATCTGATCTAACTTCTGGAGGCAGTCAAAATGAGCCTTAGAATTCTTCCCTACCTTATTCCTGTGCTGAGATACAGGCTGCTCCAACCTGCTGTAAAATGCTTGATTTCGAGAGTGAGCGAAACTAATGAAAACATTGTTGGGGTAAAACCTAAAGGGAAAGACCTAGCACCAAATCCAATTTGCCATCTGATCTAACTTCTGGAGGCAGTCAAAATGAGCCTTAGAATTCTTCCCTACCTTATTCCTGTGCTGAGATACAGGCTGCTCCAACCTGCTGTAAAATGCTTGATTTCGAGAGTGAGCGAAACTAATGAAAACATTGTTGGGGTAAAACCTAAAGGGAAAGACCTAGCACCAAATCCAATTTGCCATCTGATCTAACTTCTGGAGGCAGTCAAAATGAGCCTTAGAATTCTTCCCTACCTTATTCCTGTGCTGAGATACAGGCTGCTCCAACCTGCTGTAAAATGCTTGATTTCGAGAGTGAGCGAAACTAATGAAAACATTGTTGGGGTAAAACCTAAAGGGAAAGACCTAGCACCAAATCCAATTTGCCATCTGATCTAACTTCTGGAGGCAGTCAAAATGAGCCGTAGAATTCTTCCCTACCTTATTCCTGTGCTGAGATACAGGCTGCTCCAACCTGCTGTAAAATGCTTGATTTCGAGAGTGAGCGAAACTAATGAAAACATTGTTGGGGTAAAACCTAAAGGGAAAGACCTAGCACCAAATCCAATTTGCCATCTGATCTAACTTCTGGAGGCAGTCAAAATGAGCCTTAGAATTCTTCCCTACCTTATTCCTGTGCTGAGATACAGGCTGCTCCAACCTGCTGTAAAATGCTTGATTTCGAGAGTGAGCGAAACTAATGAAAACATTGTTGGGGTAAAACCTAAAGGGAAAGACCTAGCACCAAATCCAATTTGCCATCTGATCTAACTTCTGGAGGCAGTCAAAATGAGCCTTAGAATTCTTCCCTACCTTATTCCTGTGCTGAGATACAGGCTGCTCCAACCTGCTGTAAAATGCTTGATTTCGAGAGTGAGCGAAACTAATGAAAACATTGTTGGGGTAAAACCTAAAGGGAAAGACCTAGCACCAAATCCAATTTGCCATCTGATCTAACTTCTGGAGGCAGTCAAAATGAGCCTTAGAATTCTTCCCTACCTTATTCCTGTGCTGAGATACAGGCTGCTCCAACCTGCTGTAAAATGCTTGATTTCGAGAGTGAGCGAAACTAATGAAAACATTGTTGGGGTAAAACCTAAAGGGAAAGACCTAGCACCAAATCCAATTTGCCATCTGATCTAACTTCTGGAGGCAGTCAAAATGAGCCTTAGAATTCTTCCCTACCTTATTCCTGTGCTGAGATACAGGCTGCTCCAACCTGCTGTAAAATGCTTGATTTCGAGAGTGAGCGAAACTAATGAAAACATTGTTGGGGTAAAACCTAAAGGGAAAGACCTAGCACCAAATCCAATTTGCCATCTGATCTAACTTCTGGAGGCAGTCAAAATGAGCCTTAGAATTCTTCCCTACCTTATTCCTGTGCTGAGATACAGGCTGCTCCAACCTGCTGTAAAATGCTTGATTTCGAGAGTGAGCGAAACTAATGAAAACATTGTTGGGGTAAAACCTAAAGGGAAAGACCTAGCACCAAATCCAATTTGCCATCTGATCTAACTTCTGGAGGCAGTCAAAATGAGCCTTAGAATTCTTCCCTACCTTATTCCTGTGCTGAGATACAGGCTGCTCCAACCTGCTGTAAAATGCTTGATTTCGAGAGTGAGCGAAACTAATGAAAACATTGTTGGGGTAAAACCTAAAGGGAAAGACCTAGCACCAAATCCAATTTGCCATCTGATCTAACTTCTGGAGGCAGTCAAAATGAGCCTTAGAATTCTTCCCTACCTTATTCCTGTGCTGAGATACAGGCTGCTCCAACCTGCTGTAAAATGCTTGATTTCGAGAGTGAGCGAAACTAATGAAAACATTGTTGGGGTAAAACCTAAAGGGAAAGACCTAGCACCAAATCCAATTTGCCATCTGATCTAACTTCTGGAGGCAGTCAAAATGAGCCTTAGAATTCTTCCCTACCTTATTCCTGTGCTGAGATACAGGCTGCTCCAACCTGCTGTAAAATGCTTGATTTCGAGAGTGAGCGAAACTAATGAAAACATTGTTGGGGTAAAACCTAAAGGGAAAGACCTAGCACCAAATCCAATTTGCCATCTGATCTAACTTCTGGAGGCAGTCAAAATGAGCCTTAGAATTCTTCCCTACCTTATTCCTGTGCTGAGATACAGGCTGCTCCAACCTGCTGTAAAATGCTTGATTTCGAGAGTGAGCGAAACTAATGAAAACATTGTTGGGGTAAAACCTAAAGGGAAAGACCTAGCACCAAATCCAATTTGCCATCTGATCTAACTTCTGGAGGCAGTCAAAATGAGCCTTAGAATTCTTCCCTACCTTATTCCTGTGCTGAGATACAGGCTGCTCCAACCTGCTGTAAAATGCTTGATTTCGAGAGTGAGCGAAACTAATGAAAACATTGTTGGGGTAAAACCTAAAGGGAAAGACCTAGCACCAAATCCAATTTGACATCTGATCTAACTTCTGGAGGCAGTCAAAATGATCCTTAGAATTCTTCCCTACCTTATTCCTGTGCTGAGATACAGGCTGCTCCAACCTGCTGTAAAATGCTTGATTTCGAGAGTGAGCGAAACTAATGAAAACATTGTTGGGGTAAAACCTAAAGGGAAAGACCTAGCACCAAATCCAATTTGCCATCTGATCTAACTTCTGGAGGCAGTCAAAATGATCCTTAGAATTCTTCCCTACCTTATTCCTGTGCTGAGATACAGGCTGCTCCAACCTGCTGTAAAATGCTTGATTTCGAGAGTGAGCGAAACTAATGAAAACATTGTTGGGGTAAAACCTAAAGGGAAAGACCTAGCACCAAATCCAATTTGCCATCTGATCTAACTTCTGGAGGCAGTCAAAATGAGCCTTAGAATTCTTCCCTACCTTATTCCTGTGCTGAGATACAGGCTGCTCCAACCTGCTGTAAAATGCTTGATTTCGAGAGTGAGCGAAACTAATGAAAACATTGTTGGGGTAAAACCTAAAGGGAAAGACCTAGCACCAAATCCAATTTGCCATCTGATCTAACTTCTGGAGGCAGTCAAAATGAGCCTTAGAATTCTTCCCTACCTTATTCCTGTGCTGAGATACAGGCTGCTCCAACCTGCTGTAAAATGCTTGATTTCGAGAGTGAGCGAAACTAATGAAAACATTGTTGGGGTAAAACCTAAAGGGAAAGACCTAGCACCAAATCCAATTTGCCATCTGATCTAACTTCTGGAGGCAGTCAAAATGATCCTTAGAATTCTTCCCTACCTTATTCCTGTGCTGAGATACAGGCTGCTCCAACCTGCTGTAAAATGCTTGATTTCGAGAGTGAGCGAAACTAATGAAAACATTGTTGGGGTAAAACCTAAAGGGAAAGACCTAGCACCAAATCCAATTTGCCATCTGATCTAACTTCTGGAGGCAGTCAAAATGATCCTTAGAATTCTTCCCTACCTTATTCCTGTGCTGAGATACAGGCTGCTCCAACCTGCTGTAAAATGCTTGATTTCGAGAGTGAGCGAAACTAATGAAAACATTGTTGGGGTAAAACCTAAAGGGAAAGACCTAGCACCAAATCCAATTTGCCATCTGATCTAACTTCTGGAGGCAGTCAAAATGATCCTTAGAATTCTTCCCTACCTTATTCCTGTGCTGAGATACAGGCTGCTCCAACCTGCTGTAAAATGCTTGATTTCGAGAGTGAGCGAAACTAATGAAAACATTGTTGGGGTAAAACCTAAAGGGAAAGACCTAGCACCAAATCCAATTTGCCATCTGATCTAACTTCTGGAGGCAGTCAAAATGAGCCTTAGAATTCTTCCCTACCTTATTCCTGTGCTGAGATACAGGCTGCTCCAACCTGCTGTAAAATGCTTGATTTCGAGAGTGAGCGAAACTAATGAAAACATTGTTGGGGTAAAACCTAAAGGGAAAGACCTAGCACCAAATCCAATTTGCCATCTGATCTAACTTCTGGAGGCAGTCAAAATGAGCCTTAGAATTCTTCCCTACCTTATTCCTGTGCTGAGATACAGGCTGCTCCAACCTGCTGTAAAATGCTTGATTTCGAGAGTGAGCGAAACTAATGAAAACATTGTTGGGGTAAAACCTAAAGGGAAAGACCTAGCACCAAATCCAATTTGCCATCTGATCTAACTTCTGGAGGCAGTCAAAATGAGCCTTAGAATTCTTCCCTACCTTATTCCTGTGCTGAGATACAGGCTGCTCCAACCTGCTGTAAAATGCTTGATTTCGAGAGTGAGCGAAACTAATGAAAACATTGTTGGGGTAAAACCTAAAGGGAAAGACCTAGCACCAAATCCAATTTGCCATCTGATCTAACTTCTGGAGGCAGTCAAAATGAGCCTTAGAATTCTTCCCTACCTTATTCCTGTGCTGAGATACAGGCTGCTCCAACCTGCTGTAAAATGCTTGATTTCGAGAGTGAGCGAAACTAATGAAAACATTGTTGGGGTAAAACCTAAAGGGAAAGACCTAGCACCAAATCCAATTTGCCATCTGATCTAACTTCTGGAGGCAGTCAAAATGAGCCTTAGAATTCTTCCCTACCTTATTCCTGTGCTGAGATACAGGCTGCTCCAACCTGCTGTAAAATGCTTGATTTCGAGAGTGAGCGAAACTAATGAAAACATTGTTGGGGTAAAACCTAAAGGGAAAGACCTAGCACCAAATCCAATTTGCCATCTGATCTAACTTCTGGAGGCAGTCAAAATGAGCCTTAGAATTCTTCCCTACCTTATTCCTGTGCTGAGATACAGGCTGCTCCAACCTGCTGTAAAATGCTTGATTTCGAGAGTGAGCGAAACTAATGAAAACATTGTTGGGGTAAAACCTAAAGGGAAAGACCTAGCACCAAATCCAATTTGCCATCTGATCTAACTTCTGGAGGCAGTCAAAATGAGCCTTAGAATTCTTCCCTACCTTATTCCTGTGCTGAGATACAGGCTGCTCCAACCTGCTGTAAAATGCTTGATTTCGAGAGTGAGCGAAACTAATGAAAACATTGTTGGGGTAAAACCTAAAGGGAAAGACCTAGCACCAAATCCAATTTGCCATCTGATCTAACTTCTGGAGGCAGTCAAAATGAGCCTTAGAATTCTTCCCTACCTTATTCCTGTGCTGAGATACAGGCTGCTCCAACCTGCTGTAAAATGCTTGATTTCGAGAGTGAGCGAAACTAATGAAAACATTGTTGGGGTAAAACCTAAAGGGAAAGACCTAGCACCAAATCCAATTTGCCATCTGATCTAACTTCTGGAGGCAGTCAAAATGAGCCTTAGAATTCTTCCCTACCTTATTCCTGTGCTGAGATACAGGCTGCTCCAACCTGCTGTAAAATGCTTGATTTCGAGAGTGAGCGAAACTAATGAAAACATTGTTGGGGTAAAACCTAAAGGGAAAGACCTAGCACCAAATCCAATTTGCCATCTGATCTAACTTCTGGAGGCAGTCAAAATGAGCCTTAGAATTCTTCCCTACCTTATTCCTGTGCTGAGATACAGGCTGCTCCAACCTGCTGTAAAATGCTTGATTTCGAGAGTGAGCGAAACTAATGAAAACATTGTTGGGGTAAAACCTAAAGGGAAAGACCTAGCACCAAATCCAATTTGCCATCTGATCTAACTTCTGGAGGCAGTCAAAATGAGCCTTAGAATTCTTCCCTACCTTATTCCTGTGCTGAGATACAGGCTGCTCCAACCTGCTGTAAAATGCTTGATTTCGAGAGTGAGCGAAACTAATGAAAACATTGTTGGGGTAAAACCTAAAGGGAAAGACCTAGCACCAAATCCAATTTGCCATCTGATCTAACTTCTGGAGGCAGTCAAAATGAGCCTTAGAATTCTTCCCTACCTTATTCCTGTGCTGAGATACAGGCTGCTCCAACCTGCTGTAAAATGCTTGATTTCGAGAGTGAGCGAAACTAATGAAAACATTGTTGGGGTAAAACCTAAAGGGAAAGACCTAGCACCAAATCCAATTTGCCATCTGATCTAACTTCTGGAGGCAGTCAAAATGAGCCTTAGAATTCTTCCCTACCTTATTCCTGTGCTGAGATACAGGCTGCTCCAACCTGCTGTAAAATGCTTGATTTCGAGAGTGAGCGAAACTAATGAAAACATTGTTGGGGTAAAACCTAAAGGGAAAGACCTAGCACCAAATCCAATTTGCCATCTGATCTAACTTCTGGAGGCAGTCAAAATGAGCCTTAGAATTCTTCCCTACCTTATTCCTGTGCTGAGATACAGGCTGCTCCAACCTGCTGTAAAATGCTTGATTTCGAGAGTGAGCGAAACTAATGAAAACATTGTTGGGGTAAAACCTAAAGGGAAAGACCTAGCACCAAATCCAATTTGCCATCTGATCTAACTTCTGGAGGCAGTCAAAATGAGCCTTAGAATTCTTCCCTACCTTATTCCTGTGCTGAGATACAGGCTGCTCCAACCTGCTGTAAAATGCTTGATTTCGAGAGTGAGCGAAACTAATGAAAACATTGTTGGGGGTAAAACCTAAAGGGAAAGACCTAGCACCAAATCCAATTTGCCATCTGATCTAACTTCTGGAGGCAGTCAAAATGAGCCTTAGAATTCTTCCCTACCTTATTCCTGTGCTGAGATACAGGCTGCTCCAACCTGCTGTAAAATGCTTGATTTCGAGAGTGAGCGAAACTAATGAAAACATTGTTGGGGTAAAACCTAAAGGGAAAGACCTAGCACCAAATCCAATTTGCCATCTGATCTAACTTCTGGAGGCAGTCAAAATGAGCCTTAGAATTCTTCCCTACCTTATTCCTGTGCTGAGATACAGGCTGCTCCAACCTGCTGTAAAATGCTTGATTTCGAGAGTGAGCGAAACTAATGAAAACATTGTTGGGGTAAAACCTAAAGGGAAAGACCTAGCACCAAATCCAATTTGCCATCTGATCTAACTTCTGGAGGCAGTCAAAATGAGCCTTAGAATTCTTCCCTACCTTATTCCTGTGCTGAGATACAGGCTGCTCCAACCTGCTGTAAAATGCTTGATTTCGAGAGTGAGCGAAACTAATGAAAACATTGTTGGGGTAAAACCTAAAGGGAAAGACCTAGCACCAAATCCAATTTGCCATCTGATCTAACTTCTGGAGGCAGTCAAAATGATCCTTAGAATTCTTCCCTACCTTATTCCTGTGCTGAGATACAGGCTGCTCCAACCTGCTGTAAAATGCTTGATTTCGAGAGTGAGCGAAACTAATGAAAACATTGTTGGGGTAAAACCTAAAGGGAAAGACCTAGCACCAAATCCAATTTGCCATCTGATCTAACTTCTGGAGGCAGTCAAAATGAGCCTTAGAATTCTTCCCTACCTTATTCCTGTGCTGAGATACAGGCTGCTCCAACCTGCTGTAAAATGCTTGATTTCGAGAGTGAGCGAAACTAATGAAAACATTGTTGGGGTAAAACCTAAAGGGAAAGACCTAGCACCAAATCCAATTTGCCATCTGATCTAACTTCTGGAGGCAGTCAAAATGAGCCTTAGAATTCTTCCCTACCTTATTCCTGTGCTGAGATACAGGCTGCTCCAACCTGCTGTAAAATGCTTGATTTCGAGAGTGAGCGAAACTAATGAAAACATTGTTGGGGTAAAACCTAAAGGGAAAGACCTAGCACCAAATCCAATTTGCCATCTGATCTAACTTCTGGAGGCAGTCAAAATGAGCCTTAGAATTCTTCCCTACCTTATTCCTGTGCTGAGATACAGGCTGCTCCAACCTGCTGTAAAATGCTTGATTTCGAGAGTGAGCGAAACTAATGAAAACATTGTTGGGGTAAAACCTAAAGGGAAAGACCTAGCACCAAATCCAATTTGCCATCTGATCTAACTTCTGGAGGCAGTCAAAATGAGCCTTAGAATTCTTCCCTACCTTATTCCTGTGCTGAGATACAGGCTGCTCCAACCTGCTGTAAAATGCTTGATTTCGAGAGTGAGCGAAACTAATGAAAACATTGTTGGGGTAAAACCTAAAGGGAAAGACCTAGCACCAAATCCAATTTGCCATCTGATCTAACTTCTGGAGGCAGTCAAAATGAGCCTTAGAATTCTTCCCTACCTTATTCCTGTGCTGAGATACAGGCTGCTCCAACCTGCTGTAAAATGCTTGATTTCGAGAGTGAGCGAAACTAATGAAAACATTGTTGGGGTAAAACCTAAAGGGAAAGACCTAGCACCAAATCCAATTTGCCATCTGATCTAACTTCTGGAGGCAGTCAAAATGATCCTTAGAATTCTTCCCTACCTTATTCCTGTGCTGAGATACAGGCTGCTCCAACCTGCTGTAAAATGCTTGATTTCGAGAGTGAGCGAAACTAATGAAAACATTGTTGGGGTAAAACCTAAAGGGAAAGACCTAGCACCAAATCCAATTTGCCATCTGATCTAACTTCTGGAGGCAGTCAAAATGAGCCTTAGAATTCTTCCCTACCTTATTCCTGTGCTGAGATACAGGCTGCTCCAACCTGCTGTAAAATGCTTGATTTCGAGAGTGAGCGAAACTAATGAAAACATTGTTGGGGTAAAACCTAAAGGGAAAGACCTAGCACCAAATCCAATTTGCCATCTGATCTAACTTCTGGAGGCAGTCAAAATGAGCCTTAGAATTCTTCCCTACCTTATTCCTGTGCTGAGATACAGGCTGCTCCAACCTGCTGTAAAATGCTTGATTTCGAGAGTGAGCGAAACTAATGAAAACATTGTTGGGGTAAAACCTAAAGGGAAAGACCTAGCACCAAATCCAATTTGCCATCTGATCTAACTTCTGGAGGCAGTCAAAATGATCCTTAGAATTCTTCCCTACCTTATTCCTGTGCTGAGATACAGGCTGCTCCAACCTGCTGTAAAATGCTTGATTTCGAGAGTGAGCGAAACTAATGAAAACATTGTTGGGGTAAAACCTAAAGGGAAAGACCTAGCACCAAATCCAATTTGCCATCTGATCTAACTTCTGGAGGCAGTCAAAATGAGCCTTAGAATTCTTCCCTACCTTATTCCTGTGCTGAGATACAGGCTGCTCCAACCTGCTGTAAAATGCTTGATTTCGAGAGTGAGCGAAACTAATGAAAACATTGTTGGGGTAAAACCTAAAGGGAAAGACCTAGCACCAAATCCAATTTGCCATCTGATCTAACTTCTGGAGGCAGTCAAAATGAGCCTTAGAATTCTTCCCTACCTTATTCCTGTGCTGAGATACAGGCTGCTCCAACCTGCTGTAAAATGCTTGATTTCGAGAGTGAGCGAAACTAATGAAAACATTGTTGGGGTAAAACCTAAAGGGAAAGACCTAGCACCAAATCCAATTTGCCATCTGATCTAACTTCTGGAGGCAGTCAAAATGATCCTTAGAATTCTTCCCTACCTTATTCCTGTGCTGAGATACAGGCTGCTCCAACCTGCTGTAAAATGCTTGATTTCGAGAGTGAGCTGAAACTAATGAAAACATAGTTGGGGTAAAACCTAAAGGGAAAGACCTAGCACCAAAATCCAATTTGCCATCTGATCTAACTTCTGGAGGCAGTCAAAATGAGCCTTAGAATTCTTCCCTACCTTATTCCTGTGCTGAGATACAGGCTGCTCCAACCTGCTGTAAAATGCTTGATTTCGAGAGTGAGCGAAACTAATGAAAACATTGTTGGGGTAAAACCTAAAGGGAAAGACCTAGCACCAAATCCAATTTGCCATCTGATCTAACTTCTGGAGGCAGTCAAAATGAGCCTTAGAATTCTTCCCTACCTTATTCCTGTGCTGAGATACAGGCTGCTCCAACCTGCTGTAAAATGCTTGATTTCGAGAGTGAGCGAAACTAATGAAAACATTGTTGGGGTAAAACCTAAAGGGAAAGACCTAGCACCAAATCCAATTTGCCATCTGATCTAACTTCTGGAGGCAGTCAAAATGATCCTTAGAATTCTTCCCTACCTTATTCCTGTGCTGAGATACAGGCTGCTCCAACCTGCTGTAAAATGCTTGATTTCGAGAGTGAGCGAAACTAATGAAAACATTGTTGGGGTAAAACCTAAAGGGAAAGACCTAGCACCAAATCCAATTTGCCATCTGATCTAACTTCTGGAGGCAGTCAAAATGAGCCTTAGAATTCTTCCCTACCTTATTCCTGTGCTGAGATACAGGCTGCTCCAACCTGCTGTAAAATGCTTGATTTCGAGAGTGAGCGAAACTAATGAAAACATTGTTGGGGTAAAACCTAAAGGGAAAGACCTAGCACCAAATCCAATTTGCCATCTGATCTAACTTCTGGAGGCAGTCAAAATGATCCTTAGAATTCTTCCCTACCTTATTCCTGTGCTGAGATACAGGCTGCTCCAACCTGCTGTAAAATGCTTGATTTCGAGAGTGAGCGAAACTAATGAAAACATTGTTGGGGTAAAACCTAAAGGGAAAGACCTAGCACCAAATCCAATTTGCCATCTGATCTAACTTCTGGAGGCAGTCAAAATGATCCTTAGAATTCTTCCCTACCTTATTCCTGTGCTGAGATACAGGCTGCTCCAACCTGCTGTAAAATGCTTGATTTCGAGAGTGAGCGAAACTAATGAAAACATTGTTGGGGTAAAACCTAAAGGGAAAGACCTAGCACCAAATCCAATTTGCCATCTGATCTAACTTCTGGAGGCAGTCAAAATGAGCCTTAGAATTCTTCCCTACCTTATTCCTGTGCTGAGATACAGGCTGCTCCAACCTGCTGTAAAATGCTTGATTTCGAGAGTGAGCGAAACTAATGAAAACATTGTTGGGGTAAAACCTAAAGGGAAAGACCTAGCACCAAATCCAATTTGCCATCTGATCTAACTTCTGGAGGCAGTCAAAATGATCCTTAGAATTCTCTACCTTATTCCTGTGCTGAGATACAGGCTGCTCCAACCTGCTGTAAAATGCTTGATTTCGAGAGTGAGCGAAACTAATGAAAACATTGTTGGGGTAAAACCTAAAGGGAAAGACCTAGCACCAAATCCAATTTGCCATCTGATCTAACTTCTGGAGGCAGTCAAAATGAGCCTTAGAATTCTTCCCTACCTTATTCCTGTGCTGAGATACAGGCTGCTCCAACCTGCTGTAAAATGCTTGATTTCGAGAGTGAGCGAAACTAATGAAAACATTGTTGGGGTAAAACCTAAAGGGAAAGACCTAGCACCAAATCCAATTTGCCATCTGATCTAACTTCTGGAGGCAGTCAAAATGAGCCTTAGAATTCTTCCCTACCTTATTCCTGTGCTGAGATACAGGCTGCTCCAACCTGCTGTAAAATGCTTGATTTCGAGAGTGAGCGAAACTAATGAAAACATTGTTGGGGTAAAACCTAAAGGGAAAGACCTAGCACCAAATCCAATTTGCCATCTGATCTAACTTCTGGAGGCAGTCAAAATGAGCCTTAGAATTCTTCCCTACCTTATTCCTGTGCTGAGATACAGGCTGCTCCAACCTGCTGTAAAATGCTTGATTTCGAGAGTGAGCGAAACTAATGAAAACATTGTTGGGGTAAAACCTAAAGGGAAAGACCTAGCACCAAATCCAATTTGCCATCTGATCTAACTTCTGGAGGCAGTCAAAATGAGCCTTAGAATTCTTCCCTACCTTATTCCTGTGCTGAGATACAGGCTGCTCCAACCTGCTGTAAAATGCTTGATTTCGAGAGTGAGCGAAACTAATGAAAACATTGTTGGGGTAAAACCTAAAGGGAAAGACCTAGCACCAAATCCAATTTGCCATCTGATCTAACTTCTGGAGGCAGTCAAAATGAGCCTTAGAATTCTTCCCTACCTTATTCCTGTGCTGAGATACAGGCTGCTCCAACCTGCTGTAAAATGCTTGATTTCGAGAGTGAGCGAAACTAATGAAAACATTGTTGGGGTAAAACCTAAAGGGAAAGACCTAGCACCAAATCCAATTTGCCATCTGATCTAACTTCTGGAGGCAGTCAAAATGAGCCTTAGAATTCTTCCCTACCTTATTCCTGTGCTGAGATACAGGCTGCTCCAACCTGCTGTAAAATGCTTGATTTCGAGAGTGAGCGAAACTAATGAAAACATTGTTGGGGTAAAACCTAAAGGGAAAGACCTAGCACCAAATCCAATTTGCCATCTGATCTAACTTCTGGAGGCAGTCAAAATGAGCCTTAGAATTCTTCCCTACCTTATTCCTGTGCTGAGATACAGGCTGCTCCAACCTGCTGTAAAATGCTTGATTTCGAGAGTGAGCGAAACTAATGAAAACATTGTTGGGGTAAAACCTAAAGGGAAAGACCTAGCACCAAATCCAATTTGCCATCTGATCTAACTTCTGGAGGCAGTCAAAATGAGCCTTAGAATTCTTCCCTACCTTATTCCTGTGCTGAGATACAGGCTGCTCCAACCTGCTGTAAAATGCTTGATTTCGAGAGTGAGCGAAACTAATGAAAACATTGTTGGGGTAAAACCTAAAGGGAAAGACCTAGCACCAAATCCAATTTGCCATCTGATCTAACTTCTGGAGGCAGTCAAAATGAGCCTTAGAATTCTTCCCTACCTTATTCCTGTGCTGAGATACAGGCTGCTCCAACCTGCTGTAAAATGCTTGATTTCGAGAGTGAGCGAAACTAATGAAAACATTGTTGGGGTAAAACCTAAAGGGAAAGACCTAGCACCAAATCCAATTTGCCATCTGATCTAACTTCTGGAGGCAGTCAAAATGAGCCTTAGAATTCATCCCTACCTTATTCCTGTGCTGAGATACAGGCTGCTCCAACCTGCTGTAAAATGCTTGATTTCGAGAGTGAGCGAAACTAATGAAAACATTGTTGGGGTAAAACCTAAAGGGAAAGACCTAGCACCAAATCCAATTTGCCATCTGATCTAACTTCTGGAGGCAGTCAAAATGAGCCTTAGAATTCTTCCCTACCTTATTCCTGTGCTGAGATACAGGCTGCTCCAACCTGCTGTAAAATGCTTGATTTCGAGAGTGAGCGAAACTAATGAAAACATTGTTGGGGTAAAACCTAAAGGGAAAGACCTAGCACCAAATCCAATTTGCCATCTGATCTAACTTCTGGAGGCAGTCAAAATGAGCCTTAGAATTCTTCCCTACCTTATTCCTGTGCTGAGATACAGGCTGCTCCAACCTGCTGTAAAATGCTTGATTTCGAGAGTGAGCGAAACTAATGAAAACATTGTTGGGGTAAAACCTAAAGGGAAAGACCTAGCACCAAATCCAATTTGCCATCTGATCTAACTTCTGGAGGCAGTCAAAATGAGCCTTAGAATTCTTCCCTACCTTATTCCTGTGCTGAGATACAGGCTGCTCCAACCTGCTGTAAAATGCTTGATTTCGAGAGTGAGCGAAACTAATGAAAACATTGTTGGGGTAAAACCTAAAGGGAAAGACCTAGCACCAAATCCAATTTGCCATCTGATCTAACTTCTGGAGGCAGTCAAAATGAGCCTTAGAATTCTTCCCTACCTTATTCCTGTGCTGAGATACAGGCTGCTCCAACCTGCTGTAAAATGCTTGATTTCGAGAGTGAGCGAAACTAATGAAAACATTGTTGGGGTAAAACCTAAAGGGAAAGACCTAGCACCAAATCCAATTTGCCATCTGATCTAACTTCTGGAGGCAGTCAAAATGAGCCTTAGAATTCTTCCCTACCTTATTCCTGTGCTGAGATACAGGCTGCTCCAACCTGCTGTAAAATGCTTGATTTCGAGAGTGAGCGAAACTAATGAAAACATTGTTGGGGTAAAACCTAAAGGGAAAGACCTAGCACCAAATCCAATTTGCCATCTGATCTAACTTCTGGAGGCAGTCAAAATGAGCCTTAGAATTCTTCCCTACCTTATTCCTGTGCTGAGATACAGGCTGCTCCAACCTGCTGTAAAATGCTTGATTTCGAGAGTGAGCGAAACTAATGAAAACATTGTTGGGGTAAAACCTAAAGGGAAAGACCTAGCACCAAATCCAATTTGCCATCTGATCTAACTTCTGGAGGCAGTCAAAATGAGCCTTAGAATTCTTCCCTACCTTATTCCTGTGCTGAGATACAGGCTGCTCCAACCTGCTGTAAAATGCTTGATTTCGAGAGTGAGCGAAACTAATGAAAACATTGTTGGGGTAAAACCTAAAGGGAAAGACCTAGCACCAAATCCAATTTGCCATCTGATCTAACTTCTGGAGGCAGTCAAAATGAGCCTTAGAATTCTTCCCTACCTTATTCCTGTGCTGAGATACAGGCTGCTCCAACCTGCTGTAAAATGCTTGATTTCGAGAGTGAGCGAAACTAATGAAAACATTGTTGGGGTAAAACCTAAAGGGAAAGACCTAGCACCAAATCCAATTTGCCATCTGATCTAACTTCTGGAGGCAGTCAAAATGAGCCTTAGAATTCTTCCCTACCTTATTCCTGTGCTGAGATACAGGCTGCTCCAACCTGCTGTAAAATGCTTGATTTCGAGAGTGAGCGAAACTAATGAAAACATTGTTGGGGTAAAACCTAAAGGGAAAGACCTAGCACCAAATCCAATTTGCCATCTGATCTAACTTCTGGAGGCAGTCAAAATGAGCCTTAGAATTCTTCCCTACCTTATTCCTGTGCTGAGATACAGGCTGCTCCAACCTGCTGTAAAATGCTTGATTTCGAGAGTGAGCGAAACTAATGAAAACATTGTTGGGGTAAAACCTAAAGGGAAAGACCTAGCACCAAATCCAATTTGCCATCTGATCTAACTTCTGGAGGCAGTCAAAATGAGCCTTAGAATTCTTCCCTACCTTATTCCTGTGCTGAGATACAGGCTGCTCCAACCTGCTGTAAAATGCTTGATTTCGAGAGTGAGCGAAACTAATGAAAACATTGTTGGGGTAAAACCTAAAGGGAAAGACCTAGCACCAAATCCAATTTGCCATCTGATCTAACTTCTGGAGGCAGTCAAAATGAGCCTTAGAATTCTTCCCTACCTTATTCCTGTGCTGAGATACAGGCTGCTCCAACCTGCTGTAAAATGCTTGATTTCGAGAGTGAGCGAAACTAATGAAAACATTGTTGGGGTAAAACCTAAAGGGAAAGACCTAGCACCAAATCCAATTTGCCATCTGATCTAACTTCTGGAGGCAGTCAAAATGAGCCTTAGAATTCTTCCCTACCTTATTCCTGTGCTGAGATACAGGCTGCTCCAACCTGCTGTAAAATGCTTGATTTCGAGAGTGAGCGAAACTAATGAAAACATTGTTGGGGTAAAACCTAAAGGGAAAGACCTAGCACCAAATCCAATTTGCCATCTGATCTAACTTCTGGAGGCAGTCAAAATGAGCCTTAGAATTCTTCCCTACCTTATTCCTGTGCTGAGATACAGGCTGCTCCAACCTGCTGTAAAATGCTTGATTTCGAGAGTGAGCGAAACTAATGAAAACATTGTTGGGGTAAAACCTAAAGGGAAAGACCTAGCACCAAATCCAATTTGCCATCTGATCTAACTTCTGGAGGCAGTCAAAATGAGCCTTAGAATTCTTCCCTACCTTATTCCTGTGCTGAGATACAGGCTGCTCCAACCTGCTGTAAAATGCTTGATTTCGAGAGTGAGCGAAACTAATGAAAACATTGTTGGGGTAAAACCTAAAGGGAAAGACCTAGCACCAAATCCAATTTGCCATCTGATCTAACTTCTGGAGGCAGTCAAAATGAGCCTTAGAATTCTTCCCTACCTTATTCCTGTGCTGAGATACAGGCTGCTCCAACCTGCTGTAAAATGCTTGATTTCGAGAGTGAGCGAAACTAATGAAAACATTGTTGGGGTAAAACCTAAAGGGAAAGACCTAGCACCAAATCCAATTTGCCATCTGATCTAACTTCTGGAGGCAGTCAAAATGAGCCTTAGAATTCTTCCCTACCTTATTCCTGTGCTGAGATACAGGCTGCTCCAACCTGCTGTAAAATGCTTGATTTCGAGAGTGAGCGAAACTAATGAAAACATTGTTGGGGTAAAACCTAAAGGGAAAGACCTAGCACCAAATCCAATTTGCCATCTGATCTAACTTCTGGAGGCAGTCAAAATGAGCCTTAGAATTCTTCCCTACCTTATTCCTGTGCTGAGATACAGGCTGCTCCAACCTGCTGTAAAATGCTTGATTTCGAGAGTGAGCGAAACTAATGAAAACATTGTTGGGGTAAAACCTAAAGGGAAAGACCTAGCACCAAATCCAATTTGCCATCTGATCTAACTTCTGGAGGCAGTCAAAATGAGCCTTAGAATTCTTCCCTACCTTATTCCTGTGCTGAGATACAGGCTGCTCCAACCTGCTGTAAAATGCTTGATTTCGAGAGTGAGCGAAACTAATGAAAACATTGTTGGGGTAAAACCTAAAGGGAAAGACCTAGCACCAAATCCAATTTGCCATCTGATCTAACTTCTGGAGGCAGTCAAAATGAGCCTTAGAATTCTTCCCTACCTTATTCCTGTGCTGAGATACAGGCTGCTCCAACCTGCTGTAAAATGCTTGATTTCGAGAGTGAGCGAAACTAATGAAAACATTGTTGGGGTAAAACCTAAAGGGAAAGACCTAGCACCAAATCCAATTTGCCATCTGATCTAACTTCTGGAGGCAGTCAAAATGAGCCTTAGAATTCTTCCCTACCTTATTCCTGTGCTGAGATACAGGCTGCTCCAACCTGCTGTAAAATGCTTGATTTCGAGAGTGAGCGAAACTAATGAAAACATTGTTGGGGTAAAACCTAAAGGGAAAGACCTAGCACCAAATCCAATTTGCCATCTGATCTAACTTCTGGAGGCAGTCAAAATGAGCCTTAGAATTCTTCCCTACCTTATTCCTGTGCTGAGATACAGGCTGCTCCAACCTGCTGTAAAATGCTTGATTTCGAGAGTGAGCGAAACTAATGAAAACATTGTTGGGGTAAAACCTAAAGGGAAAGACCTAGCACCAAATCCAATTTGCCATCTGATCTAACTTCTGGAGGCAGTCAAAATGAGCCTTAGAATTCTTCCCTACCTTATTCCTGTGCTGAGATACAGGCTGCTCCAACCTGCTGTAAAATGCTTGATTTCGAGAGTGAGCGAAACTAATGAAAACATTGTTGGGGTAAAACCTAAAGGGAAAGACCTAGCACCAAATCCAATTTGCCATCTGATCTAACTTCTGGAGGCAGTCAAAATGAGCCTTAGAATTCTTCCCTACCTTATTCCTGTGCTGAGATACAGGCTGCTCCAACCTGCTGTAAAATGCTTGATTTCGAGAGTGAGCGAAACTAATGAAAACATTGTTGGGGTAAAACCTAAAGGGAAAGACCTAGCACCAAATCCAATTTGCCATCTGATCTAACTTCTGGAGGCAGTCAAAATGAGCCTTAGAATTCTTCCCTACCTTATTCCTGTGCTGAGATACAGGCTGCTCCAACCTGCTGTAAAATGCTTGATTTCGAGAGTGAGCGAAACTAATGAAAACATTGTTGGGGTAAAACCTAAAGGGAAAGACCTAGCACCAAATCCAATTTGCCATCTGATCTAACTTCTGGAGGCAGTCAAAATGAGCCTTAGAATTCTTCCCTACCTTATTCCTGTGCTGAGATACAGGCTGCTCCAACCTGCTGTAAAATGCTTGATTTCGAGAGTGAGCGAAACTAATGAAAACATTGTTGGGGTAAAACCTAAAGGGAAAGACCTAGCACCAAATCCAATTTGCCATCTGATCTAACTTCTGGAGGCAGTCAAAATGAGCCTTAGAATTCTTCCCTACCTTATTCCTGTGCTGAGATACAGGCTGCTCCAACCTGCTGTAAAATGCTTGATTTCGAGAGTGAGCGAAACTAATGAAAACATTGTTGGGGTAAAACCTAAAGGGAAAGACCTAGCACCAAATCCAATTTGCCATCTGATCTAACTTCTGGAGGCAGTCAAAATGAGCCTTAGAATTCTTCCCTACCTTATTCCTGTGCTGAGATACAGGCTGCTCCAACCTGCTGTAAAATGCTTGATTTCGAGAGTGAGCGAAACTAATGAAAACATTGTTGGGGTAAAACCTAAAGGGAAAGACCTAGCACCAAATCCAATTTGCCATCTGATCTAACTTCTGGAGGCAGTCAAAATGAGCCTTAGAATTCTTCCCTACCTTATTCCTGTGCTGAGATACAGGCTGCTCCAACCTGCTGTAAAATGCTTGATTTCGAGAGTGAGCGAAACTAATGAAAACATTGTTGGGGTAAAACCTAAAGGGAAAGACCTAGCACCAAATCCAATTTGCCATCTGATCTAACTTCTGGAGGCAGTCAAAATGAGCCTTAGAATTCTTCCCTACCTTATTCCTGTGCTGAGATACAGGCTGCTCCAACCTGCTGTAAAATGCTTGATTTCGAGAGTGAGCGAAACTAATGAAAACATTGTTGGGGTAAAACCTAAAGGGAAAGACCTAGCACCAAATCCAATTTGCCATCTGATCTAACTTCTGGAGGCAGTCAAAATGAGCCTTAGAATTCTTCCCTACCTTATTCCTGTGCTGAGATACAGGCTGCTCCAACCTGCTGTAAAATGCTTGATTTCGAGAGTGAGCGAAACTAATGAAAACATTGTTGGGGTAAAACCTAAAGGGAAAGACCTAGCACCAAATCCAATTTGCCATCTGATCTAACTTCTGGAGGCAGTCAAAATGAGCCTTAGAATTCTTCCCTACCTTATTCCTGTGCTGAGATACAGGCTGCTCCAACCTGCTGTAAAATGCTTGATTTCGAGAGTGAGCGAAACTAATGAAAACATTGTTGGGGTAAAACCTAAAGGGAAAGACCTAGCACCAAATCCAATTTGCCATCTGATCTAACTTCTGGAGGCAGTCAAAATGAGCCTTAGAATTCTTCCCTACCTTATTCCTGTGCTGAGATACAGGCTGCTCCAACCTGCTGTAAAATGCTTGATTTCGAGAGTGAGCGAAACTAATGAAAACATTGTTGGGGTAAAACCTAAAGGGAAAGACCTAGCACCAAATCCAATTTGCCATCTGATCTAACTTCTGGAGGCAGTCAAAATGAGCCTTAGAATTCTTCCCTACCTTATTCCTGTGCTGAGATACAGGCTGCTCCAACCTGCTGTAAAATGCTTGATTTCGAGAGTGAGCGAAACTAATGAAAACATTGTTGGGGTAAAACCTAAAGGGAAAGACCTAGCACCAAATCCAATTTGCCATCTGATCTAACTTCTGGAGGCAGTCAAAATGAGCCTTAGAATTCTTCCCTACCTTATTCCTGTGCTGAGATACAGGCTGCTCCAACCTGCTGTAAAATGCTTGATTTCGAGAGTGAGCGAAACTAATGAAAACATTGTTGGGGTAAAACCTAAAGGGAAAGACCTAGCACCAAATCCAATTTGCCATCTGATCTAACTTCTGGAGGCAGTCAAAATGAGCCTTAGAATTCTTCCCTACCTTATTCCTGTGCTGAGATACAGGCTGCTCCAACCTGCTGTAAAATGCTTGATTTCGAGAGTGAGCGAAACTAATGAAAACATTGTTGGGGTAAAACCTAAAGGGAAAGACCTAGCACCAAATCCAATTTGCCATCTGATCTAACTTCTGGAGGCAGTCAAAATGAGCCTTAGAATTCTTCCCTACCTTATTCCTGTGCTGAGATACAGGCTGCTCCAACCTGCTGTAAAATGCTTGATTTCGAGAGTGAGCGAAACTAATGAAAACATTGTTGGGGTAAAACCTAAAGGGAAAGACCTAGCACCAAATCCAATTTGCCATCTGATCTAACTTCTGGAGGCAGTCAAAATGAGCCTTAGAATTCTTCCCTACCTTATTCCTGTGCTGAGATACAGGCTGCTCCAACCTGCTGTAAAATGCTTGATTTCGAGAGTGAGCGAAACTAATGAAAACATTGTTGGGGTAAAACCTAAAGGGAAAGACCTAGCACCAAATCCAATTTGCCATCTGATCTAACTTCTGGAGGCAGTCAAAATGAGCCTTAGAATTCTTCCCTACCTTATTCCTGTGCTGAGATACAGGCTGCTCCAACCTGCTGTAAAATGCTTGATTTCGAGAGTGAGCGAAACTAATGAAAACATTGTTGGGGTAAAACCTAAAGGGAAAGACCTAGCACCAAATCCAATTTGCCATCTGATCTAACTTCTGGAGGCAGTCAAAATGAGCCTTAGAATTCTTCCCTACCTTATTCCTGTGCTGAGATACAGGCTGCTCCAACCTGCTGTAAAATGCTTGATTTCGAGAGTGAGCGAAACTAATGAAAACATTGTTGGGGTAAAACCTAAAGGGAAAGACCTAGCACCAAATCCAATTTGCCATCTGATCTAACTTCTGGAGGCAGTCAAAATGAGCCTTAGAATTCTTCCCTACCTTATTCCTGTGCTGAGATACAGGCTGCTCCAACCTGCTGTAAAATGCTTGATTTCGAGAGTGAGCGAAACTAATGAAAACATTGTTGGGGTAAAACCTAAAGGGAAAGACCTAGCACCAAATCCAATTTGCCATCTGATCTAACTTCTGGAGGCAGTCAAAATGAGCCTTAGAATTCTTCCCTACCTTATTCCTGTGCTGAGATACAGGCTGCTCCAACCTGCTGTAAAATGCTTGATTTCGAGAGTGAGCGAAACTAATGAAAACATTGTTGGGGTAAAACCTAAAGGGAAAGACCTAGCACCAAATCCAATTTGCCATCTGATCTAACTTCTGGAGGCAGTCAAAATGAGCCTTAGAATTCTTCCCTACCTTATTCCTGTGCTGAGATACAGGCTGCTCCAACCTGCTGTAAAATGCTTGATTTCGAGAGTGAGCGAAACTAATGAAAACATTGTTGGGGTAAAACCTAAAGGGAAAGACCTAGCACCAAATCCAATTTGCCATCTGATCTAACTTCTGGAGGCAGTCAAAATGAGCCTTAGAATTCTTCCCTACCTTATTCCTGTGCTGAGATACAGGCTGCTCCAACCTGCTGTAAAATGCTTGATTTCGAGAGTGAGCGAAACTAATGAAAACATTGTTGGGGTAAAACCTAAAGGGAAAGACCTAGCACCAAATCCAATTTGCCATCTGATCTAACTTCTGGAGGCAGTCAAAATGAGCCTTAGAATTCTTCCCTACCTTATTCCTGTGCTGAGATACAGGCTGCTCCAACCTGCTGTAAAATGCTTGATTTCGAGAGTGAGCGAAACTAATGAAAACATTGTTGGGGTAAAACCTAAAGGGAAAGACCTAGCACCAAATCCAATTTGCCATCTGATCTAACTTCTGGAGGCAGTCAAAATGAGCCTTAGAATTCTTCCCTACCTTATTCCTGTGCTGAGATACAGGCTGCTCCAACCTGCTGTAAAATGCTTGATTTCGAGAGTGAGCGAAACTAATGAAAACATTGTTGGGGTAAAACCTAAAGGGAAAGACCTAGCACCAAATCCAATTTGCCATCTGATCTAACTTCTGGAGGCAGTCAAAATGAGCCTTAGAATTCTTCCCTACCTTATTCCTGTGCTGAGATACAGGCTGCTCCAACCTGCTGTAAAATGCTTGATTTCGAGAGTGAGCGAAACTAATGAAAACATTGTTGGGGTAAAACCTAAAGGGAAAGACCTAGCACCAAATCCAATTTGCCATCTGATCTAACTTCTGGAGGCAGTCAAAATGAGCCTTAGAATTCTTCCCTACCTTATTCCTGTGCTGAGATACAGGCTGCTCCAACCTGCTGTAAAATGCTTGATTTCGAGAGTGAGCGAAACTAATGAAAACATTGTTGGGGTAAAACCTAAAGGGAAAGACCTAGCACCAAATCCAATTTGCCATCTGATCTAACTTCTGGAGGCAGTCAAAATGAGCCTTAGAATTCTTCCCTACCTTATTCCTGTGCTGAGATACAGGCTGCTCCAACCTGCTGTAAAATGCTTGATTTCGAGAGTGAGCGAAACTAATGAAAACATTGTTGGGGTAAAACCTAAAGGGAAAGACCTAGCACCAAATCCAATTTGCCATCTGATCTAACTTCTGGAGGCAGTCAAAATGAGCCTTAGAATTCTTCCCTACCTTATTCCTGTGCTGAGATACAGGCTGCTCCAACCTGCTGTAAAATGCTTGATTTCGAGAGTGAGCGAAACTAATGAAAACATTGTTGGGGTAAAACCTAAAGGGAAAGACCTAGCACCAAATCCAATTTGCCATCTGATCTAACTTCTGGAGGCAGTCAAAATGAGCCTTAGAATTCTTCCCTACCTTATTCCTGTGCTGAGATACAGGCTGCTCCAACCTGCTGTAAAATGCTTGATTTCGAGAGTGAGCGAAACTAATGAAAACATTGTTGGGGTAAAACCTAAAGGGAAAGACCTAGCACCAAATCCAATTTGCCATCTGATCTAACTTCTGGAGGCAGTCAAAATGATCCTTAGAATTCTTCCCTACCTTATTCCTGTGCTGAGATACAGGCTGCTCCAACCTGCTGTAAAATGCTTGATTTCGAGAGTGAGCGAAACTAATGAAAACATTGTTGGGGTAAAACCTAAAGGGAAAGACCTAGCACCAAATCCAATTTGCCATCTGATCTAACTTCTGGAGGCAGTCAAAATGAGCCTTAGAATTCTTCCCTACCTTATTCCTGTGCTGAGATACAGGCTGCTCCAACCTGCTGTAAAATGCTTGATTTCGAGAGTGAGCGAAACTAATGAAAACATTGTTGGGGTAAAACCTAAAGGGAAAGACCTAGCACCAAATCCAATTTGCCATCTGATCTAACTTCTGGAGGCAGTCAAAATGAGCCTTAGAATTCTTCCCTACCTTATTCCTGTGCTGAGATACAGGCTGCTCCAACCTGCTGTAAAATGCTTGATTTCGAGAGTGAGCGAAACTAATGAAAACATTGTTGGGGTAAAACCTAAAGGGAAAGACCTAGCACCAAATCCAATTTGCCATCTGATCTAACTTCTGGAGGCAGTCAAAATGAGCCTTAGAATTCTTCCCTACCTTATTCCTGTGCTGAGATACAGGCTGCTCCAACCTGCTGTAAAATGCTTGATTTCGAGAGTGAGCGAAACTAATGAAAACATTGTTGGGGTAAAACCTAAAGGGAAAGACCTAGCACCAAATCCAATTTGCCATCTGATCTAACTTCTGGAGGCAGTCAAAATGAGCCTTAGAATTCTTCCCTACCTTATTCCTGTGCTGAGATACAGGCTGCTCCAACCTGCTGTAAAATGCTTGATTTCGAGAGTGAGCGAAACTAATGAAAACATTGTTGGGGTAAAACCTAAAGGGAAAGACCTAGCACCAAATCCAATTTGCCATCTGATCTAACTTCTGGAGGCAGTCAAAATGAGCCTTAGAATTCTTCCCTACCTTATTCCTGTGCTGAGATACAGGCTGCTCCAACCTGCTGTAAAATGCTTGATTTCGAGAGTGAGCGAAACTAATGAAAACATTGTTGGGGTAAAACCTAAAGGGAAAGACCTAGCACCAAATCCAATTTGCCATCTGATCTAACTTCTGGAGGCAGTCAAAATGAGCCTTAGAATTCTTCCCTACCTTATTCCTGTGCTGAGATACAGGCTGCTCCAACCTGCTGTAAAATGCTTGATTTCGAGAGTGAGCGAAACTAATGAAAACATTGTTGGGGTAAAACCTAAAGGGAAAGACCTAGCACCAAATCCAATTTGCCATCTGATCTAACTTCTGGAGGCAGTCAAAATGAGCCTTAGAATTCTTCCCTACCTTATTCCTGTGCTGAGATACAGGCTGCTCCAACCTGCTGTAAAATGCTTGATTTCGAGAGTGAGCGAAACTAATGAAAACATTGTTGGGGTAAAACCTAAAGGGAAAGACCTAGCACCAAATCCAATTTGCCATCTGATCTAACTTCTGGAGGCAGTCAAAATGAGCCTTAGAATTCTTCCCTACCTTATTCCTGTGCTGAGATACAGGCTGCTCCAACCTGCTGTAAAATGCTTGATTTCGAGAGTGAGCGAAACTAATGAAAACATTGTTGGGGTAAAACCTAAAGGGAAAGACCTAGCACCAAATCCAATTTGCCATCTGATCTAACTTCTGGAGGCAGTCAAAATGAGCCTTAGAATTCTTCCCTACCTTATTCCTGTGCTGAGATACAGGCTGCTCCAACCTGCTGTAAAATGCTTGATTTCGAGAGTGAGCGA
The DNA here is from genome assembly GCF_026170545.1 of Melanerpes formicivorus. Taxonomy (NCBI): domain Eukaryota; kingdom Metazoa; phylum Chordata; class Aves; order Piciformes; family Picidae; genus Melanerpes; species Melanerpes formicivorus. The sequence goes on along the minus strand of NW_027143465.1, from coordinate 7,010 downwards.
AACTAATGAAAACATTGTTGGGGTAAAACCTAAAGGGAAAGACCTAGCACCAAATCCAATTTGCCATCTGATCTAACTTCTGGAGGCAGTCAAAATGAGCCTTAGAATTCTTCCCTACCTTATTCCTGTGCTGAGATACAGGCTGCTCCAACCTGCTGTAAAATGCTTGATTTCGAGAGTGAGCGAAACTAATGAAAACATTGTTGGGGTAAAACCTAAAGGGAAAGACCTAGCACCAAATCCAATTTGCCATCTGATCTAACTTCTGGAGGCAGTCAAAATGAGCCTTAGAATTCTTCCCTACCTTATTCCTGTGCTGAGATACAGGCTGCTCCAACCTGCTGTAAAATGCTTGATTTCGAGAGTGAGCGAAACTAATGAAAACATTGTTGGGGTAAAACCTAAAGGGAAAGACCTAGCACCAAATCCAATTTGCCATCTGATCTAACTTCTGGAGGCAGTCAAAATGAGCCTTAGAATTCTTCCCTACCTTATTCCTGTGCTGAGATACAGGCTGCTCCAACCTGCTGTAAAATGCTTGATTTCGAGAGTGAGCGAAACTAATGAAAACATTGTTGGGGTAAAACCTAAAGGGAAAGACCTAGCACCAAATCCAATTTGCCATCTGATCTAACTTCTGGAGGCAGTCAAAATGAGCCTTAGAATTCTTCCCTACCTTATTCCTGTGCTGAGATACAGGCTGCTCCAACCTGCTGTAAAATGCTTGATTTCGAGAGTGAGCGAAACTAATGAAAACATTGTTGGGGTAAAACCTAAAGGGAAAGACCTAGCACCAAATCCAATTTGCCATCTGATCTAACTTCTGGAGGCAGTCAAAATGAGCCTTAGAATTCTTCCCTACCTTATTCCTGTGCTGAGATACAGGCTGCTCCAACCTGCTGTAAAATGCTTGATTTCGAGAGTGAGCGAAACTAATGAAAACATTGTTGGGGTAAAACCTAAAGGGAAAGACCTAGCACCAAATCCAATTTGCCATCTGATCTAACTTCTGGAGGCAGTCAAAATGAGCCTTAGAATTCTTCCCTACCTTATTCCTGTGCTGAGATACAGGCTGCTCCAACCTGCTGTAAAATGCTTGATTTCGAGAGTGAGCGAAACTAATGAAAACATTGTTGGGGTAAAACCTAAAGGGAAAGACCTAGCACCAAATCCAATTTGCCATCTGATCTAACTTCTGGAGGCAGTCAAAATGAGCCTTAGAATTCTTCCCTACCTTATTCCTGTGCTGAGATACAGGCTGCTCCAACCTGCTGTAAAATGCTTGATTTCGAGAGTGAGCGAAACTAATGAAAACATTGTTGGGGTAAAACCTAAAGGGAAAGACCTAGCACCAAATCCAATTTGCCATCTGATCTAACTTCTGGAGGCAGTCAAAATGAGCCTTAGAATTCTTCCCTACCTTATTCCTGTGCTGAGATACAGGCTGCTCCAACCTGCTGTAAAATGCTTGATTTCGAGAGTGAGCGAAACTAATGAAAACATTGTTGGGGTAAAACCTAAAGGGAAAGACCTAGCACCAAATCCAATTTGCCATCTGATCTAACTTCTGGAGGCAGTCAAAATGAGCCTTAGAATTCTTCCCTACCTTATTCCTGTGCTGAGATACAGGCTGCTCCAACCTGCTGTAAAATGCTTGATTTCGAGAGTGAGCGAAACTAATGAAAACATTGTTGGGGTAAAACCTAAAGGGAAAGACCTAGCACCAAATCCAATTTGCCATCTGATCTAACTTCTGGAGGCAGTCAAAATGAGCCTTAGAATTCTTCCCTACCTTATTCCTGTGCTGAGATACAGGCTGCTCCAACCTGCTGTAAAATGCTTGATTTCGAGAGTGAGCGAAACTAATGAAAACATTGTTGGGGTAAAACCTAAAGGGAAAGACCTAGCACCAAATCCAATTTGCCATCTGATCTAACTTCTGGAGGCAGTCAAAATGAGCCTTAGAATTCTTCCCTACCTTATTCCTGTGCTGAGATACAGGCTGCTCCAACCTGCTGTAAAATGCTTGATTTCGAGAGTGAGCGAAACTAATGAAAACATTGTTGGGGTAAAACCTAAAGGGAAAGACCTAGCACCAAATCCAATTTGCCATCTGATCTAACTTCTGGAGGCAGTCAAAATGAGCCTTAGAATTCTTCCCTACCTTATTCCTGTGCTGAGATACAGGCTGCTCCAACCTGCTGTAAAATGCTTGATTTCGAGAGTGAGCGAAACTAATGAAAACATTGTTGGGGTAAAACCTAAAGGGAAAGACCTAGCACCAAATCCAATTTGCCATCTGATCTAACTTCTGGAGGCAGTCAAAATGAGCCTTAGAATTCTTCCCTACCTTATTCCTGTGCTGAGATACAGGCTGCTCCAACCTGCTGTAAAATGCTTGATTTCGAGAGTGAGCGAAACTAATGAAAACATTGTTGGGGTAAAACCTAAAGGGAAAGACCTAGCACCAAATCCAATTTGCCATCTGATCTAACTTCTGGAGGCAGTCAAAATGAGCCTTAGAATTCTTCCCTACCTTATTCCTGTGCTGAGATACAGGCTGCTCCAACCTGCTGTAAAATGCTTGATTTCGAGAGTGAGCGAAACTAATGAAAACATTGTTGGGGTAAAACCTAAAGGGAAAGACCTAGCACCAAATCCAATTTGCCATCTGATCTAACTTCTGGAGGCAGTCAAAATGAGCCTTAGAATTCTTCCCTACCTTATTCCTGTGCTGAGATACAGGCTGCTCCAACCTGCTGTAAAATGCTTGATTTCGAGAGTGAGCGAAACTAATGAAAACATTGTTGGGGTAAAACCTAAAGGGAAAGACCTAGCACCAAATCCAATTTGCCATCTGATCTAACTTCTGGAGGCAGTCAAAATGAGCCTTAGAATTCTTCCCTACCTTATTCCTGTGCTGAGATACAGGCTGCTCCAACCTGCTGTAAAATGCTTGATTTCGAGAGTGAGCGAAACTAATGAAAACATTGTTGGGGTAAAACCTAAAGGGAAAGACCTAGCACCAAATCCAATTTGCCATCTGATCTAACTTCTGGAGGCAGTCAAAATGAGCCTTAGAATTCTTCCCTACCTTATTCCTGTGCTGAGATACAGGCTGCTCCAACCTGCTGTAAAATGCTTGATTTCGAGAGTGAGCGAAACTAATGAAAACATTGTTGGGGTAAAACCTAAAGGGAAAGACCTAGCACCAAATCCAATTTGCCATCTGATCTAACTTCTGGAGGCAGTCAAAATGAGCCTTAGAATTCTTCCCTACCTTATTCCTGTGCTGAGATACAGGCTGCTCCAACCTGCTGTAAAATGCTTGATTTCGAGAGTGAGCGAAACTAATGAAAACATTGTTGGGGTAAAACCTAAAGGGAAAGACCTAGCACCAAATCCAATTTGCCATCTGATCTAACTTCTGGAGGCAGTCAAAATGAGCCTTAGAATTCTTCCCTACCTTATTCCTGTGCTGAGATACAGGCTGCTCCAACCTGCTGTAAAATGCTTGATTTCGAGAGTGAGCGAAACTAATGAAAACATTGTTGGGGTAAAACCTAAAGGGAAAGACCTAGCACCAAATCCAATTTGCCATCTGATCTAACTTCTGGAGGCAGTCAAAATGAGCCTTAGAATTCTTCCCTACCTTATTCCTGTGCTGAGATACAGGCTGCTCCAACCTGCTGTAAAATGCTTGATTTCGAGAGTGAGCGAAACTAATGAAAACATTGTTGGGGTAAAACCTAAAGGGAAAGACCTAGCACCAAATCCAATTTGCCATCTGATCTAACTTCTGGAGGCAGTCAAAATGAGCCTTAGAATTCTTCCCTACCTTATTCCTGTGCTGAGATACAGGCTGCTCCAACCTGCTGTAAAATGCTTGATTTCGAGAGTGAGCGAAACTAATGAAAACATTGTTGGGGTAAAACCTAAAGGGAAAGACCTAGCACCAAATCCAATTTGCCATCTGATCTAACTTCTGGAGGCAGTCAAAATGAGCCTTAGAATTCTTCCCTACCTTATTCCTGTGCTGAGATACAGGCTGCTCCAACCTGCTGTAAAATGCTTGATTTCGAGAGTGAGCGAAACTAATGAAAACATTGTTGGGGTAAAACCTAAAGGGAAAGACCTAGCACCAAATCCAATTTGCCATCTGATCTAACTTCTGGAGGCAGTCAAAATGAGCCTTAGAATTCTTCCCTACCTTATTCCTGTGCTGAGATACAGGCTGCTCCAACCTGCTGTAAAATGCTTGATTTCGAGAGTGAGCGAAACTAATGAAAACATTGTTGGGGTAAAACCTAAAGGGAAAGACCTAGCACCAAATCCAATTTGCCATCTGATCTAACTTCTGGAGGCAGTCAAAATGAGCCTTAGAATTCTTCCCTACCTTATTCCTGTGCTGAGATACAGGCTGCTCCAACCTGCTGTAAAATGCTTGATTTCGAGAGTGAGCGAAACTAATGAAAACATTGTTGGGGTAAAACCTAAAGGGAAAGACCTAGCACCAAATCCAATTTGCCATCTGATCTAACTTCTGGAGGCAGTCAAAATGAGCCTTAGAATTCTTCCCTACCTTATTCCTGTGCTGAGATACAGGCTGCTCCAACCTGCTGTAAAATGCTTGATTTCGAGAGTGAGCGAAACTAATGAAAACATTGTTGGGGTAAAACCTAAAGGGAAAGACCTAGCACCAAATCCAATTTGCCATCTGATCTAACTTCTGGAGGCAGTCAAAATGAGCCTTAGAATTCTTCCCTACCTTATTCCTGTGCTGAGATACAGGCTGCTCCAACCTGCTGTAAAATGCTTGATTTCGAGAGTGAGCGAAACTAATGAAAACATTGTTGGGGTAAAACCTAAAGGGAAAGACCTAGCACCAAATCCAATTTGCCATCTGATCTAACTTCTGGAGGCAGTCAAAATGAGCCTTAGAATTCTTCCCTACCTTATTCCTGTGCTGAGATACAGGCTGCTCCAACCTGCTGTAAAATGCTTGATTTCGAGAGTGAGCGAAACTAATGAAAACATTGTTGGGGTAAAACCTAAAGGGAAAGACCTAGCACCAAATCCAATTTGCCATCTGATCTAACTTCTGGAGGCAGTCAAAATGAGCCTTAGAATTCTTCCCTACCTTATTCCTGTGCTGAGATACAGGCTGCTCCAACCTGCTGTAAAATGCTTGATTTCGCAGAGTGAGCGAAACTAATGAAAACATTGTTGGGGTAAAACCTAAAGGGAAAGACCTAGCACCAAATCCAATTTGCCATCTGATCTAACTTCTGGAGGCAGTCAAAATGAGCCTTAGAATTCTTCCCTACCTTATTCCTGTGCTGAGATACAGGCTGCTCCAACCTGCTGTAAAATGCTTGATTTCGAGAGTGAGCGAAACTAATGAAAACATTGTTGGGGTAAAACCTAAAGGGAAAGACCTAGCACCAAATCCAATTTGCCATCTGATCTAACTTCTGGAGGCAGTCAAAATGAGCCTTAGAATTCTTCCCTACCTTATTCCTGTGCTGAGATACAGGCTGCTCCAACCTGCTGTAAAATGCTTGATTTCGAGAGTGAGCGAAACTAATGAAAACATTGTTGGGGTAAAACCTAAAGGGAAAGACCTAGCACCAAATCCAATTTGCCATCTGATCTAACTTCTGGAGGCAGTCAAAATGAGCCTTAGAATTCTTCCCTACCTTATTCCTGTGCTGAGATACAGGCTGCTCCAACCTGCTGTAAAATGCTTGATTTCGAGAGTGAGCGAAACTAATGAAAACATTGTTGGGGTAAAACCTAAAGGGAAAGACCTAGCACCAAATCCAATTTGCCATCTGATCTAACTTCTGGAGGCAGTCAAAATGAGCCTTAGAATTCTTCCCTACCTTATTCCTGTGCTGAGATACAGGCTGCTCCAACCTGCTGTAAAATGCTTGATTTCGAGAGTGAGCGAAACTAATGAAAACATTGTTGGGGTAAAACCTAAAGGGAAAGACCTAGCACCAAATCCAATTTGCCATCTGATCTAACTTCTGGAGGCAGTCAAAATGAGCCTTAGAATTCTTCCCTACCTTATTCCTGTGCTGAGATACAGGCTGCTCCAACCTGCTGTAAAATGCTTGATTTCGAGAGTGAGCGAAACTAATGAAAACATTGTTGGGGTAAAACCTAAAGGGAAAGACCTAGCACCAAATCCAATTTGCCATCTGATCTAACTTCTGGAGGCAGTCAAAATGAGCCTTAGAATTCTTCCCTACCTTATTCCTGTGCTGAGATACAGGCTGCTCCAACCTGCTGTAAAATGCTTGATTTCGAGAGTGAGCGAAACTAATGAAAACATTGTTGGGGTAAAACCTAAAGGGAAAGACCTAGCACCAAATCCAATTTGCCATCTGATCTAACTTCTGGAGGCAGTCAAAATGAGCCTTAGAATTCTTCCCTACCTTATTCCTGTGCTGAGATACAGGCTGCTCCAACCTGCTGTAAAATGCTTGATTTCGAGAGTGAGCGAAACTAATGAAAACATTGTTGGGGTAAAACCTAAAGGGAAAGACCTAGCACCAAATCCAATTTGCCATCTGATCTAACTTCTGGAGGCAGTCAAAATGAGCCTTAGAATTCTTCCCTACCTTATTCCTGTGCTGAGATACAGGCTGCTCCAACCTGCTGTAAAATGCTTGATTTCGAGAGTGAGCGAAACTAATGAAAACATTGTTGGGGTAAAACCTAAAGGGAAAGACCTAGCACCAAATCCAATTTGCCATCTGATCTAACTTCTGGAGGCAGTCAAAATGAGCCTTAGAATTCTTCCCTACCTTATTCCTGTGCTGAGATACAGGCTGCTCCAACCTGCTGTAAAATGCTTGATTTCGAGAGTGAGCGAAACTAATGAAAACATTGTTGGGGTAAAACCTAAAGGGAAAGACCTAGCACCAAATCCAATTTGCCATCTGATCTAACTTCTGGAGGCAGTCAAAATGAGCCTTAGAATTCTTCCCTACCTTATTCCT
>NW_027143464.1:0-59904 GCF_026170545.1 Melanerpes formicivorus | reverse complement strand
CCAGCTCTGGCCTCTGGGACTCTAAATCCCCTCAGGGATTCTCAAGCTGTGCTCTGGAGCCCCAGCAGCTGCCTGCAAAGCAGGAAGCAGCCAGAGAGCAAAGCTCAGGGGGGAAGGCAGGAGCCTGTGGGGAGCAAGGGTGGCACAGCCAGCAGCCCTGGGGCTGGGCACTGCCTGGGGCTGGGCACTGCTGGGGGGCTGGGCATTGATTGGGGCTGGGCACTGCTGGGGGGCTGGGCACTGCCTGGGGGGGCTGTGAGCAACCTGCTGTGGTGTGAGGTGTCCCTGCCCATGGCAGGGGCTTGGAGCTGGCTGAGCCCTGAGCTCCCTTCCCCCCCTGCCAGCTGTGGGGCTGCGGGGCCTGGTCCATGGGGTGGTGTTAGCTCACGGGCTGGCCTGGCTGATCTCAGAGGCCTGCTCCAGCCTCACTAACTCTGTGACTGTGCAGAAGGGCTGCTGGGATGAGTGCTCCTGGCCCTCCCCAGCCCCCCATGCAGCTGGGGCTGGGGGCCAGCAGCAGCCCCAGCGCAGGAGGATACTCTTCTTGCGGTCGTCGTAGGAGAGGCAGGGCAGGACGGCCGTCAGGATCCCCGAGGAGTAAGGCAGCATCACCCTGCCGGCCAGCTGGATGAACTCCCTCATCCAGCACATGGCTGTCAGCTGCAGCAGGTCATCTGCAAGACAAGGGCCCTGTCAGAGCTGGGCCCCAGCCTCTTCAACATCCTCATTGATGATCTGGAGGAGGGGATGGAGTCAGTCATCAGCAAGTTTGCAGCTGACAGCAAGCTGGGAGCAGAGGTTGGTCAGTGAGAGGGCAGAAGGGCTCTGCAGAGGGACCTTGCCAGGCTGGGCAGATGGGCAGAGGCCAACAGGATGGCATTCAACAAGTCCAAGTGCCAGGGGCTGCACTTTGGACACAACAACCCCAGGCAGAGCTACAGGCTGGGGGCAGAGTGGCTGAGAACTGCCAAAGAGAGAGAGAGCTGGGGGTGCTAATTGACAGCTGCCTGAACAGGAGGCAGCAGTGTGCCCAGGGGGCCAAGAAGGCCAAGGGCATCCTGGCCTGCAGCAGGAGCAGTGTGGCCAGCAGGAGCAGGGAGGTCATTATGCCCCTGTACACTGCTTTGGTTAGGCCACCCCTTGAGTCCTGTGTCCAGCTCTGCGACCCTCAATTTAGGAAGGACATTGAGAGACTTGAATGTGTCCAGAGAAGGGCAACAAGGCTGGGGAGAGGCCTTGAGCACAGCCCTGTGAGGAGAGGCTGAGGGAGCTGGGGTTGCTTAGCCTGGAGAGGAGGAGGCTCAGGGGAGACCTTCTTGCTCTCTGCAACTCCCTGCAGGGAGGTTGGAGCCAGGTGGGGGTTGGGCTCTTCTCCCAGGCACCCAGCACCAGAACAAGAGGACACAGTCTCAAGCTGTGCCAGGGGAGGTTTAGACTCGAGGTGAGGAGAAAGTTCTTCACAGAGAGAGTCATTCATCATTGGGATGTGCTGCGCAGGGAGATGGTGGAGTCCCCATCCCTGGAGGTGTTCCAGAGGGGATTGGATGTGGCACTTGGTGCCATGGTCTGGTCATGAGGTCTGTGGTGCCAGCTTGGACTCAATGATCCTCGAGGTCCTTTCCAACCTAAGTTATACTGTGATACTGTGATAATGTGATACTGTAAAGGGCCAGGCAGAGCTGAGGGCAAGCACAGCAGCAGCAGCAGGGCAAACTCCTCAGAGGCTGAAGAGAGGAGGTGAGCAGAGAATAGGATGGGGAGAGGGACAGACCAGACCAAGTTGGAAGAGACCTTCAAGATCATTGTGTCCAACCCATCAACCAATGCAACACCACCTAAACAACTCAACCATGGCACTAAGTACCCCATCAATTCTCCTCCTGAGCACCTCCAGGGATGGGGACTCCACCACCTCCCTGGGCAGCACATCCCAAGGGCCAACAACTCTCTCTGGGAAGAACTTTCGTCTCCCCTCCAGCCTGAACCTCCCCTGGCACAGCTTGAGACTGTGTCCTCTTGTTCTGGGGCTGGCTGCCTGGGAGAAGAGCCCAACCCCCACCTGGCTCCAACCTCCCTGCAGGGAGTTGCAGAGAGCAAGAAGGTCTCCCCTGAGCCTCCTCTTCTCCAGGCTAAGCAACCCCAGCTCCCTCAGCCTCTCCTCACAGGGCTGTGCCCCAGACCCCTCCCCAGCTTTCTTGCCCTTCTCTGGACACCTTCCAGCAGCTCAACCTCTTTCCTAAGCTGAGGAGCCCAGAGCTGGACACAGGACTCAAGGGGTGGCCTGAGCAGTGCTGAGCACAGGGCAGGATGAGCTCCCTGCTCCTGCTGGCCACACTGCTCCTGCTGCAGGCCAGGATGCCCTTGGCCTTCTTGGCCCCCTGGGCACACTGCTGCCTCCTGTTCAGCTGCTCTCCACCACTCCCCCCAGCTCCCTCTCTGCCTGGCTGCTCTCAGCCACTCTGCCCCCAGCCTGTAGCACTGCCTGGGGTTGCTGTGGCCAAAGTGCAGCCCCTGGCACTTGGCTGTGTTCAATCTCCTGCCCTTGGCCTCTGCCCATCTGCCCAGCCTGGCAAGGTCCCTCTGCAGAGCTCTCCTCCCCTCTCACAGCTCAACTCCTGCCCCCAGCTTGCTGTCAGCTGCAAACTCACTGCTGCTGGACTCCATCCCCTCCTCCAGATCATCAGTGAGGATATTGATCAGGCTGGGGCCCAGCACTGCTCCCTGGGGCACACCACTGGTGCCTGGCTGCCAGCTGGCTGTGGCACCATTCACCACCACTCTCTGGGCTCAGCCTCCAGCCACTTCCTCACCCAGCTCAGAGTGCTGCTGTCCCAGCCAGGGGCTGACAGCTTGGCCAGGAGCTTGCTGGGGGGGATGGTGGCAAAGGCCTTGCTGCAGTCCAGGCAGACCACATCCACAGCCTGCCCCACAGCCCCCAGGCAGTGCCCTGGGCATGGAAGGAGCTCAGGTTGCTCAGGCAGGACCTGCCCTTCCTAACCCCATGCTTCCCCCTTCCCTCTTCTCCAACCAGCCTTGCACTGAAACACCACTGCTAGAGCTGGGCCACCCAGAACCACTCTGCCTGTGCACCCAGGGCCAGCAGGGGGCTTGGAACTGGATAAAGCCTCACCCCTGGAGGTGTCTGCAGCCAGGCTGGAGGTGGCTGTGAGCAAACTGCTGTGGTGTGAGGTGCTGGGAGGTGTCCAGAGCAGGGCCAGGAGGCTGAGCAGAGGGCTGGAGCTGCTCTGCTCTGAGCACAGCCTGAGAGAGTTGGGGTTGTGCAGGCTGCAGAGGAGAAGGCTTCAGGGAGACCTTCTGGTGGCCTTCCAGGGGCTGCAGGGGGCTGCAGGAAAGCTGGGGAGGGACTTTGGAGGGGGTGAGGGAGGGACAGGCCTGGGGGGGATGGAGCCAAAGGAGCAGTGGGGAGCTGGAGATTGGCTGTGAGGAAGAAGTTGTTGGGCAGGAGGGTGGTGAGAGCCTGGCCCAGGCTGCCCAGGGAGGTGGTGGAAGCCTCCTGCTGATGCCTGGAGGTGTTTGCAGCCAGGCTGGAGGTGGCTGTGAGCAAGCTGCTGTGGGGTGAGGTGTCCCTGCCCATGGCAGGGGCTTGGAGCTGGCTGAGCCTTGGGGTCCCTTCCAGCTCTGCCAGCTCTGGCCTCTGGGACTCTAAATCCCCTCAAGGATTCTCAAGCTGTGCTCTGGAGCCCCAGCAGCTGCCTGCAAAGCAGGAAGCAGCCAGAGAGCAAAGCTCAGGGGGGAAGGCAGCAGCCTGTGGGGAGCAAGGGTGGCACAGCCAGCAGCCCTGGGGCTGGGCACTGCCTGGGGCTGGGAAGGAGGCTGGGCAATGGTGCCAACCCTGGCAGAGCCACCTCTGACTTCCAGCAGGATTTGCACTCACAGTGAGCAACAGGAAAGGCAAATGGGTGAGGTGCTGAAGGGCCCAGCTGGGAGACTCCTGGCCTGGAGGAGGAGGCTGAGAGGAGAGCTCCTTGCCCTCCACAGCTCCCTGAAAGAAGTTTGGAGCCAGCTGGGGCTTGGGCTCTGCTCCCCAGGCTCAGGGGGAGAGGAACTGGGCTGAAACTGTGCCAGGGGAGGCTGAGGTTGGAGAGAAGGAACAATTCCTTTGGTGGCAGAGTGGTCAGAGCCTGGCAGAGGCTGCCCAGGGAGTCCCCATGGCTGGGGGGGTTGTACTTCTGGGCTCCTGACTGCCAGCAGGAGCCTGAGGAGCTGCAGCAGGGCCAGGGAAGGGCAAGCAAGGTGGGGAAGGGTGTGGAGAAGAGGGCTGGGGAGGAGCAGCTGAGGGCCCTGGGGGGGTTTGGTGTGGAGCAGAGGAGGCTGAGGGAGACCTCCTTGCTCTCTGCAGCTCCCTGAGAGGAGGCTGCAGCCAGCTGGGGCTTGGGCTCTGCTCCCCAGGCTCAGGGGATGGAAGGAGAGGAACTGAGCTGAAACTGTGCCAGGGGAGGCTGAGGTTGGAGAGGAGGAACAATTCCTTTGGTGCCAGAGTGGTCAGGGCCTGGCAGAGGCTGCCCAGGGAGGTGGTGGAGTCCCCATGGCTGGAGGGGTCCCAGAGCCCTGTGCCCATGGCACTGGGGGCCAGGGGCTTGTGGCCAAGGGGGGGTTGGGTTGGTGCTTGGACCTGGAGGCCCTCAGAGAGCTTTCCCAAGGCAAAGCCACTCTGTGGTTACAGCAGTGGGCACCACTCAGCTGGGGCTGGGCACTCACCTGCTGCCTGGCAGTGGATCACCAGGATGTTGGCCATGTCAGCAAACTTGACACTGGAAGGGTTCTTCTTGATCTCCTTGAGGAACTCCCCAAGAGCCACCTCACACCTGGGGGAGAGGCAGAGCTGTGGGGCAAGGGCTCCAGCAGCTTGGCCTGCAGGGCAACCAACCTCCTGCACATCCCTCCAGGGATGCTGAGGCCACAGAAGGGCCACAGGGAGGGAGGAGGCTGAGAAGCTCTCTCTGCCTCAAGCCCAGAGGCTGCCCACAGCTGCCAGAGTGGAGGCAAGGACAGCCCAGGAGCCCTCAGAGCCACACAGGCTTTGGGGAGGTCAAGGTGGGCAGCAGGTGGCACCCAAAGTCCTTCTCCCTTGGCATGTGGACACTGGGGAAGCAGCAGGGAGGCTCAGGGGGAGCTGAGAGCTGGTGGGAGGTGGAGCTGGATGACATTTGAGCTTCCCCCCCTTCCAAGCCTGGCTTGGCAGCAGCCTCACCACTTCCCTATGCTCTCTACACCCAGCCTGGCTGCTCTCTCCCAGCCCAAGCCAAGCCCCTCTGCCCTCCCTCAGAGCTTCCAGCCCCTCCTGGCCTTCCCAGTGCCTCTGTCCTGAGACCAGCAACCTGGCTGAGGAGCCAGGCCCCTGCAGCCTGCTGCTCTTGGGCAGCCAGCAGCAGCTGGAGGAGGCTCCCACGCTGCAGGCTCCCTCCCTGGCTGCTCAGAGCTCATCCCAGAGGCCCCTGCAGCTCTGACACTGGGGCAGGCAACAGCTCAGCTGAGCCAAAAGCAAGGCCATGCTGCCCTCCACAGCCACAGCAAGCTGGGGGAGGGAGAGGTCCTTGCCAAGGCCACTTTTATCTGCAGAGCAAGGCAGCCAGGCTGCTCCACCTCCCACCACACTCCTGGGGGGGTTGCTGCAGCCACCCAGGAGAGCTGAGAGGAGAGCTGAAGGGGGTGGGAGGCAGACAGTGCCCCAGACCCAGCCCTCCACACTCACATTTTCCTTATCTCCTTGCTGTTGTCCCCCAGGATCTGGAAGAGCCCATCCAGGATTTCTGGCAGGTAATCCAAGAGGTTGATGTCAGGCACAGACTCCAGGACCAGGATCTAGCTCAGGGGAGGAAGGAGAGCAGAGGTTGAGGTGCTGGGAGGAGCTCACTAACACCACCAGCACCAAGCTGGCCTGACCCTGAGCAGGGCTCAGAGCTGAGCTGGGTGGGACAGGGTGAAGCAGAAGAGGCCAGCATGGAGCTGCCCACCTTGGGAAGGCTCTAAGCTGGGGCAGGAAGCAGGGCAGGAATGGCAGCCAAGCCCAGGGCCAGAAAAGGAGAGGGAGAGCAGAGGCAGACATCTGCCCCCCAGGGCCTGGCCAGGCACTCAGAGCTCCTGCCTGCTGCAGAAAGCAAGCAGAGGCAGCTTGGCCCCTGCAGAGCCAGGTCCCCCCCAGCACAGCAGGTGACAGAGGGCAGGCTGGCACTGGCCCTGCTGAGCCTGGGGCCTCCAGGGCACAGCTGGCACCAGCCATGCCTTGGGCACCTCCCTACCTTGGCCTGCAGCAGGCTGGCAGAAGGGAAGGCTGAGGAGAGACCTCCACAGCTCCCTGAGAGGAGGCTGGAGCCAGCTGGGGGTTGGGCTCTGCTCCCAAGGAAGAAGAGGAACTGGCCACAGGCTGCCCCAGGGGAGGTTTGGGCTGGACATGAGGAACAACCTCTTCCTCAAAAGGCCTGGGGCAGGCTGCCCAGGGCAGTGGTGGAGTTCCCCAGCCCTGGAGGGGACTGAAAAGCTGTGGAGGAGTGGTGCTGAGGGCCACGGGGGAGAGGTGAGCTGGCAGGGCAGGACCTGCTGCTCTTGAAGGACTTCCTCCAAGCAAAGCAGCTCTGGGACTCCCTGAGTGCCTGCAGAGCTGCCAGCTCCTCTGCAAGCAGGCAGCCACACTGAGGGGGCTCTGGAGGAGGCAGCTGCAGCCCCAGCCATGGAGATCCTCAAGGAGAGGCTGGACAGGGCTCTGGGCAGCCTGAGCTAGGGGAGGAGCCTGGAATCCTACAGTAAGGTTGGGAAAGGCCTCAGGGATCATCAAGTCCAACCTGGCACCCAGCACCTGCTGGCTGCTAAACCATGGCACCAAGTGCCACATCCAATCCCCTCCTGAGCACCTCCAGGGATGGGGACTCCACCACCTCCCTGGGCAGCACATCCCCAGGGCCAATCTCTCTCTCTGGGAAGAACTTTCTCCTCCCCTCCAGCCTGAACCTCCCCTGGCACAGCTTGAGACTGTGTCCTCTTGTTCTGCTGCTGGCTGCCTGGGAGAAGAGCCCAACCCCCACCTGGCTCCAACCTCCCTGCAGGGAGTTGCAGAGAGCAAGAAGGTCTCCCCTGAGCCTCCTCTTCTCCAGGCTAAGCAACCCCAGCTCCCTCAGCCTCTCCTCACAGGGCTGTGCCCCAGACCCCTCCCCAGCTTTCTTGCCCTTCTCTGGACACCTTCCAGCAGCTCAACCTCTTTCCTAACCTCAGGAGCCCAGAGCTGGACACAGGACTCAAGGGGTGGCCTGAGCAGTGCTGAGCACAGGGCAGGATGAGCTCCCTGCTCCTGCTGGCCACACTGCTCCTGCTGCAGGCCAGGATGCCCTTGGCCTTCTTGGCCCCCTGGGCACACTGCTGCCTCCTGTTCAGCTGCTCTCCACCACTGCCCCCAGCTCCCTCTCTGCCTGGCTGCTCTCAGCCACTCTGCCCCCAGCCTGTAGCACTGCCTGGGGTTGCTGTGGCCAAAGTGCAGCCCCTGGCACTTGGATGTGTTCAATCTCCTGCCCTTGGCCTCTGCCCATCTGCCCAGCCTGGCAAGGTCCCTCTGCAGAGCTCTCCTCCCCTCTCACAGCTCAACTCCTGCCCCCAGCTTGCTGTCAGCTGCAAACTCACTGCTGCTGGACTCCATCCCCTCCTCCAGATCATCAATGAGGATATTGATCAGGCTGGGGCCCAGCACTGCTCCCTGGGGCACACCACTGGTGCCTGGCTGCCAGCTGGCTGTGGCACCATTCACCACCACTCTCTGGGCTCAGCCTCCAGCCACTTCCTAACCCAGCTCAGGGAAGACTCCCTCCTTGGCTCCTGCTGGCCACACTGCTCCTGATGCAGAGCTGCAACCTTGGCCCAGGGCAGGAGGGGCACAGCCCTGTGAGGAGAGGCTGAGGGAGCTGGGGTTGCTTAGCCTGGAGAAGAGGAGGCTCAGGGGAGACCTTCTTGCTCTCTGCAACTCCCTGCAGGGAGGTTGGAGCCAGGTGGGGGTTGGGCTCTTCTCCCAGGCACCCAGCAGCAGAACAAGAGGACACAGTCTCAAGCTGTGCCAGGGGAGGTTTAGGCTGGAGGTAAGGGAGAAGTTCTTCCCAGCAAGAGAGATTGGCCCTTGGGATGTGCTGCCCAGGGAGGTGATGGAGTCCCCATCCCTGGAGGTGTTTAGGCAGAGCCTGGCTGAGGCCCTTGGTGCCATGGCTGAGTTGATCAGATGGTGCTGGGGGATAGGTTGGGCTGGATGAGCTCTGAGGACATTTCCAGCCTGGTTAATTCTGTTCTGTGCTATTGTATCCTGTTCTTTTCTGCCTATTCTGTCCTGTTCTGTGCTGTGGGGGGGAGGGGGCAGGCAGGGGGGGCCCAGGGGGTACCTACCCAGGAGATGATGAACTGCCGGGCGTACTGGTTGTTGGAGTAGATCCTCTCCCGCAGCAGGGGGATGAAGCCAACCAGGTCAAACTGGCTGCTCTCTGTCACAATGTCCTGCAGAGCCCAAACAGAAGGGGTTAGGACAGACAGACAGACACACACCACCACACTCCCCCCAACCTTGCAGCCAGCCCCCCTCCCCTCCCTTCCTCCCACTCAGCCTTTTGCTTCGAGAGCCAGGAGAGGAGAAGCGATGCCGCCGAGCTGCCGCCTGGGAGGGGAGCGGAGGGGAAGGAAGGCTCTGGCTTGGAAGGGACCCCCAAAGGGCATCCTGCCCAACCCCCCCTGCAGCCAGCAGGGGCAGCCCCAGCTCCAGAGCTCAGCCAGTCCCAGCCCCTGCCCTCAGCAGGGACATCCCCAGCTGCAGCAGCTTGCCCACAGCCCTCTCCAGCCTCACCTTGAGGATCTCCAGGCCTGGAGCCTCAAGCACCTCCCTGGGCAGCCTGCTGCAGTGCTCCAGCAGCCTCCTGGGGCAGAACTTGTTCCTCACATCTAACCTCCATCTGCTCTGCTCTAGCCTGAAGCCATTGCCCCTGCAGGCCTTTGGGAGCAGTCTCTCTGCAGCCTTCCTGCAGCCCCCTCCAGGTGCTGGCAGGCTGCTCTGAGGTCTCCCTGGAGCCTTCCCTGCTCCAGGCTGCACAGCCCCAGCTCCCTCAGCCTGGCCCCACAGCAGAGCTGCTCCAAGACCCTCAGCATTTCTTGGGGCCTCCTCTGGAGCCTCTGCAGCAGCTCCAGGCCCTGCCTGTGCTGAGGGCTCCAGAGCTGCACACAGCACTGCAGCTGAGCTCTCAGCAGAGCAGAGTGGCAGAATCCCCTCTCTGGCAATGCTGCTTTGGATGCAGCCCAGGCTGCCCTTGGCCTTCTGTGCTGCAGGCTCCCACTGCCTGCTCCTGGCCAGCTCCTGCCCCCCCAGCACCCCCAAGGCCTTTTCCTCAGGGCTGCTTGCTCTGCCCTCCTCCCCCAGCCTGTGGTGACAGTGAGGATGGTTCCAGCCCAGGGGCAGGACCTGCCCTTGCTCTCTTGAGCTGCAGGAGCTTCACCTGGGCACCACCTCTCCAGCTTGGCCATGCCCCTCTGGATGCCCTCCTGTCCCCTCTGGGGTATGGGCAGCACCCTCAGCTGGGTGCCATCTGCAGCCCTGCTGCTGCTGCCCTCAATCTATAGCACTGGCAGCCACATCCAGCAGCACAGAGCCCAGCTGCCTCAGCCTGGCCTCACAGCACAGCTCCTCCAGCCCCTTGGCACTCCTCATGGCCCTCCCCTGGCCCTGCTGCTGGAAACTGCCCTGGGGCAGGGCTGAACTGAGCTTGGGCTGCACAGGAGGAGGAGCAGGCTTCCCAGCTCAGCACACAGGAGCAAGCACCTCTGACCCAAGCACGTGTGGCAAGGGCAGCAGGATCCCCCTGGCTCCCCTGGGAAGCTCTTCCCCCGGGCTTGGTGTGCTCTGCTGCTTGGTTGAGCCCCTTGCAGCAGTGCTGTGGAGCAGATCTCCCAGCAGGCAGGCTCTGCAGCAGGCTGCCTCCCCTGCTGGGCCAACAAAGGAGGAGCTGGCAGGATGCCACCCACCCCTGAAGGGCAGAAAAGGAACTGGGAGCTCTGTGAGAGGACAACAAAGCCCTCAGCAGGCAGGAGAGAAAGAGGAAGCCCTGCTCTGAAGCAGGAGCAGAGCAGCTCTGCTCATCTGGCTCCTTGCTTAGGCAAGGGAGGGAAAGCAGAGGAACAGCCCCTGGGCTGCAACCTGCTGGCACCAGAATCACTCAATGGGTTGGGCAGGAAAGGACCTTCAAAGCTCATCCAAGCCCCCCCTGCCCCCAGCAGGGACATCCCCAACCCCAGCAGGCTGCTCCCCAGCCCCACACCACCTCACCTGCACTGGTGCCAGCCATGGGGCAGCTCCCAGCCCTGCAGGGCAGCCTGGGCCAGGCTCTCCCCACCCTCAGGGCCAACCATTTCTCCCTTCTCCCCACTCTTCATCTCCCTCTTTCAGTTCAAACCATCCCCCCCTTGGCCTGGCACAAGAGGCCCTGCTCCAGCCTCTGTCTCCAGCTTGCTTGGAGGCCACCAGAAGGTCTCCCTGGAGCCTTCTTTCCTCCAGGTTGACCAATGCCAGCTCTCTCAAGCCTGGCCTCCCAGCAGAGGTGCTCCAGCCCCCTGGCTCACAAACCTTTCTGTCCCTGGCCCCAGAGCCCTGCAGCTGGCACTGTGATGGCCTCACAGCTCCTCACCCAGCTGCCCCAGGTCACCGCCAGGCCCCGGAGCCGGGCAGAGGAAGAGCTGTTTGGGCCCAGCAGCCACAGGGGCTGCTGCTGCCCTGGGGATGGCTTTAGCTGCTGCAGCCCTGGGGAGCAGGGGGAGATGCCCCAGCCCCAGGCAGGATCTGCCTGCAGGCTCAGGATCTGCCTGCAGGCTCAGGTGGGGGGCAGGGGGGAGTACCTTGAGCAGGCGATCCAGGAGCTCCGAGCCGCTCTTGACGTTGGGGTCAGGGTCTGCAGCCAGCTGGGGGGGGACACAAACAAGAGACACTGCAGCAGGGGGGGGGGTGGGCCCAGCTCTGCTCCCCCCACCCCCCCAAACTCCCTCAGCCTGCCAGCACACCCTGGGCAGCTGCTTTGTGCCACACAGAAGGCTCTGGGCCAGAAGGGAGCTCCAGAGCTCAGCCAGTCCCAGCCCCTGCCCTCAGCAGGGACATCCCCAGCTGCAGCAGCTTGCCCACAGCCCTCTCCTGCCTCACCTTGAGGATCTCCAGGCCTGGAGCCTCAAGCACCTCCCTGGGCAGCCTGCTGCAGTGCTCCAGCAGCCTCCTGGGGCAGAACTTGTTCCTCACATCCAACCTCCAGCTGCTCTGCTCTGGGCTGAAGCCATTGCCCCTGCAGGCCTTTGGGAGCAGTCTCCCTGCAGCCTTCCTGCAGCCCCCTCCAGGTCCTGGCAGGCTGCTCTGAGGTCTCCCTGGAGCCTTCCCTGCTCCAGGCTGCACAGCCCCAGCTCCCTCAGCCTGGCCCCACAGCAGAGCTGCTCCAAGCCCCTCAGCATTTCTTGGGGCCTCCTCTGGAGCCTCTGCAGCAGCTCCAGGCCCTGCCTGTGCTGAGGGCTCCAGAGCTGCACACAGCACTGCAGCTGAGCTCTCAGCAGAGCAGAGTGGCAGAATCCCCTCTCTGGCAATGCTGCTTTGGATGCAGCCCAGGCTGCCCTTGGCCTTCTGTGCTGCAGGCTCCCACTGCCTGCTCCTGGCCAGCTCCTGCCCCCCCAGCACCCCCAAGGCCTTTTCCTCAGGGCTGCTTGCTCTGCCCTCCTCCCCCAGCCTGTGGTGACAGTGAGGATGGTTCCAGCCCAGGGGCAGGACCTGCCCTTGCTCTCTTGAGCCTCAGGAGTTCCACCTGGGCACCACCTCTTGCCCAGGTGCCTCTGGATGCCCTCCTGCCCCTCTGGCACACCCACAGCACCACTCAGCCTGGTGCCATCTGCAGCCCTGCTGCTAGTGCCCTCAATCTATGGCACTGGCAGCCACATCCAGCAGCACAGAGCCCAGCAGGAACCCCTGAGAGATTCTCTCCCTGCTCCCCACCCCCTCCTCATTTAGCTCCAATCCCACCCAGATGCTAAAGGTATCTCAGACACCCCTGAGAGCCTTACTCAGGCTGGGATGGGGGGGAACAAATCAAGCCCCCCATCACCTCCTCCAGCTATGCAAGGTTCTATGGGCCAACCCCCACCACCCTCCCAAGTGGCCAAGAAACAGCAGATGCCAATGGAAAGCTGCAAGGGCAAACACACAGAGGGATGGATTTGACCTCACAGGAGCAGCCCCAAGGCTGGAGAGCTGAGGAACCACCTCAGCTGCAGCAGCCCTGCTGACCTTCCTCCCTACACCTCCTCCACCAGGAGAAACAAAACACAGCAGGGAGGGGGGACACAGAGAACAAGGTGTCCAGGGCAGCCCAGCAGCCACACCACCAGCAGCCAGCCTGCTGCTGCAGACAGAGCTCAGCTGGACATCCTGCCTGGGGCAAGGCAAAGCACTCTGCTTGGAGAGGAGACCTTGGAGAAGTGGCTTTGTGTGACCCAGAGGAGGCAAAGCCCAGAGGGCAAGCCTGACTCCCCCAGCAGAGCAAAGGAAACCACAGACAATCACAGTATCATAGCATCAGTCAGGGCTGGAAGGGACCACAAGGATCAGCCAGTGCCAACCCCCCTGCCATGGGCAGGGACACCCCACACTACATCAGGCTGCCCAGAGCCTCAGCCAGCCTGGCCTTAAACACCTCCAGGGACAGGGCCCCAACCACCTCCCTGGACAACCCATTCCAGGCCTTCACCACTCTCATGGGGAAGAACTTCCTCCTCACCTCCAGCCTCAATCTCCCCACCTCCAGCTTCATTCCATTCCCCCTACTCCTATCACTGCCTGAGATCCTGAGCAGTCCCTCCCCAGCCTTCCTGGAGCCCCCTGCAGATCCTGGAAGGCCACAATGAGGTCACCTCAGAGCCTTCTCTTCTGCAGACTGAACAGCCCCAACTCCTTCAGTCTGTCCTCACAGGAGAGGTGCTCCAGCCCTCTGCTCATCCTCCTGGCCCTGCTCTGGACACCTTCCAGCACCTCCACATCCCTCTTGCAATAGGGGCTCCAGAACTGGAGGCAGGACTCCAGCTGGGGTCTCCCCAGAGCTGAGCAGAGGGGGAGAATCACCTCCCTTGCCCTGCTGGCCACACTTCTCCTGCTGCAGCCCAGGCTCTGGTTGGCTTTCTGGGCTGCAAGTGCACACTGAGAGCTCCTGGTGAGCTTCTCCTCCCCCTGCACCCCCAAGGCTCTCTCCTCAGGGCTGCTTTCCAGCCAGTCCCTGCCCAGAGAACCATGGGGTTGGAAAAGCCTTCTGAGATCACCCAGCCCAACCAGCAACCCAACCCCAACCATGGTCACCAAACCAGGGCCCCAAGTGCCATGGCCACAGGGTTCTGGATCACCTCCAGCCGTGGGGACTCCGCCACCACCCTGGGCAGCCTCTGGAACAGCACAGACATTGCTGCCCCCCTTCCACCACACACCCTTCAGCCTTGCCTCAGCACCTGGCACCTTCCCAGCCTCCCTTCAGCCCTCCCCAGCCAGCTCAGCAGGACACTCACAGCCAGCCTGCAGCACCAGAGGCCTTGCAGCCAGCAGCAGCTGCTCCTGGCTCAGCAGCCCCAGGACAAGCAGCAGCCTCAACATGCAGCAGCTCCCTCCTGCCTCACAGGCACAGCACAGCCTCTGCTGCTGCCACCCTGGGATGGCTTTCACCTGGCACAGACCTCTGCCTCTGCACAAAGCTTGGGCCCTGCCTTCCTCCTCCTCCTCCTCCTCACACCTCCCCCACATGCCTTTCCAGCTTGGTCAGATCAAACCAGAGAGTTGTTTGGGTTGGGAATGGCCTCTGAGGGCATCCAGCCCAGCACCAACCCAACCCCACCACAGCCCCAAGTGCCATGGCCACAGGGCTCTGCAACCCCTCCAGCCATGGGGACTCCACCACCTCCCTGGGCAGCCTCTGCCAGGCCCTGACCACTCTGCCACCAAAGGAATTGTTCCTCCTCTCCAACCTCAGCCTCCCCTGGCACAATTCTACCCCCTGAGAGGAGGGGAGAAGAGCTCAACCCCAGCTGGCTCCAAGCTCCTCTCGGGGAGCTGCAGGGAGCAAAGAGCTCTCCCCACAGCCTCCTCTTCCCCGGGGGGGGACAGCCCACACCTCGAGCCAAGCACACCAGGGGAGGAGAGGGGAAGCTTCCTACCTTGCTGAGGCCATCGAAGAGGACATTGAAGTGTGGCAGGACAGAGCCCCTGGCCACCTTGACGATGTTGTAGAGAGCCTCGCAGGCGTAGTAGCGCAGGCGGCTGTCGGCGTCGTTGAAGCAGGTCAGCACCGGCTCGATCAGCTCCTTCAGGTACAGCCCAGAGTCCTGCTGGGGCCACAGCCCTGCTCAGCACCAGCCCCTGCTCAGCACCAGGCCCTGCTCAGCACCAGCCCACAGGGAAAGGCAGCTGAGCCTCCCCTGACACAGCCCAGAGCCCTGCTCAGCACCAGCCCACAGGGAAAGGCAGCTGAGCCTCCCCTGGCACAGCCCAGAGCCCTGCTCAGCACCAGCCCCTGCTCAGCACCAGCCCACAGGGGAAGGCAGCTGAGCCTCCCCTGGCACAGCCCAGAGCCCTGCTCAGCACCAGGCCCTGCTCAGCACCAACCCACAGGGAAAGGCAGCTGAGCCTCCCCTGGCACAGCCCAGAGCCCTACTGGCCTCACAGCCCTGCTCAGCTCAGCACCACCCCACAGGGAAAGGCAGCTGAGCTCCAACCACAGCAACCCCCAGCTCCAGCCACCCTGAGCTCCAACCACCCCAGGGCTCCAGCTCCTGCCACCCCTGGGCTCCAGACCCCCCAGCTCCAGCCACTCCGGGCTCCAGCCACAGCCACCCCCAGGCTCCAGCCACCCCCAGGCTCCAGCCACCCCCAGGCTCCAGCCACAGCCACCCCCCGGGCTCCAGCAACCCCCAGGCTCCAGCCACAGCCACCCCCTGGGCTCCAGCCACCCCCAGGCTCCAGCCACCCCCGGGCTCCAACCAAGCCCTGGGCTCTGGCCACCACCACCCCTAGGCCCCAGCCACCCCTGGGCCCCAGCCACCACCAACCCTGGGCTCCAACCACCCCCTGGGCTCCAGCCACCCCCGGGCTCCGGCCACCCCCAGACTCTGGCCACCGCCACCCCTGGGCTCCAGCCACCCCGGGCTCCAGCCACGGCCACCCCCAGGCTCTGGCCACCCCCAGGCTCTGGCCACTGCCACTCCTGGGCTCCAGCCACCCCCGGGCTCCAGCCACGGCCACCCCCCGGGCTCCAGCAACCCCCAGGCTCCAGCCACGGCCACCCCCCGGGCTCCAGCAACCCCCAGGCTCCAGCCACGGCCACCCCCCGGGCTCCAGCAACCCCCAGGCTCCAGCCACGGCCACCCCCTGGGCTCCAGCCACCCCCAGGCTCCAGCCACTGCCACCCCTGGGCTCCGGCCACCACCACCCCCGGGCTCCAGCCACCCCCTGGGCTCCAGCCACGGCCACCCCCAGGCTCCAGCCACGGCTACCCCCCGGGCCCCAGCCACCCCTGGGCTCTGACCACCGCCACCCATGGGCTCCAGCCACCCCGGGCTCCAGCCACGGCCACCCCCAGGCTCTGGCCACCCCCAGGCTCTGGCCACTGCCACTCCTGGGCTCCAGCCACCCCCGGGCTCCAGCCACGGCCACCCCCAGGCTCTGGCCACCCCCAGGCTCTGACCACCGCCACCCATGGGCTCCAGCCACCCCGGGCTCCAGCCACGGCCACCCCCAGGCTCTGGCCACCCCCAGGCTCTGGCCACTGCCACTCCTGGGCTCCAGCCACCCCCGGGCTCTGGGCCCCAGCCACCCCCGGGCTCCAGCCACTGCCACCCCTGGGCTCCGGCCACCCCCGGGCTCCAGCCACTGCCACCCCTGGGCTCCGGCCACCCCCGGGCTCCAGCCACTGCCACCCCCTGGGTTCCAGCCACCCCTGGGCCTCAGCCATCCCCAGGCTCCAGCCACCGCCACCCATGGGCTCCAGCCCCCCCCCAGCTCCAGCCACAGGCACCCCCAGGCTCCAGCCACCACCACCCCCGGGGCTGCAGCCATCCCCGGGCTCCAGCCACCCCCAGGCCCCAGCCACCCCCACCCCCAGGCTCCAGCCACCCCCCAGGCTCCAGCCACCCCCACCCCTGGGCCCCAGCCACCCCTGGGCTCCGGCCATGGCCACCCCTGGGCTCCAGCCACCCCCGGGCTCCAGCCACCCCAACCCCTGGGCTCCAGCCACCCCTGGGCACCAGACACCCCTGGGCTCCAGCCATCGCCACCCCCGGGCTCCAGCCACCCCCAGGCTCCAGCCACAGCCCCTCCTGGCTCCCAGCAGCCTCAGAAGGCTGAGCAGCCCCGCCAGGGCAGCTGGCCCCACCTTGCCCAGGGCGATGGAGCAGGCAGCCAGGCCGATGAGCCCTCCCTTGCGGCTGTGGGGGTGCTGGGAGAGGGCAAACTCCTGGGAGAGGATCTGGATGACGTGCTGGATCTGGGAGGTGTTGTTCTGAGCCACGAACTCCCGCACCAGCCTGTGGACACACAACGGGGGGGGCAGGGGGGAGCCCCCAGGCACCTTGAGCCTCTGCCCAGGGCAGGCCCTCAGGGGCTCAGCTGCCAGCCAGCAGCCTGCCCAGCTGGCACAGACAGCCACAGGCAACCTGGCTGGGCTCAGCAATGCTGGGTGCAGCAGGGCAGGAGCAAAGGGGGGTGGGGAGGATTGTGCCCTGGGACTCAGCTCTGCCGAGGCCACACCTGGAGCCTGGGCACCTCCCTACGAGAGGGATGTGGAGGTGCTGGAGCCAGGGCAGAGCAGGGCAAGGAAGGTTAGTCAGTTAGAGGGTAGAAAAGCTCTGCAGAGGGACCTTGCCAGGCTGGGCAGAGGCCAACAGGATGGCATTCAACAAGTCCAAGTGCCAGGGGCTGCACTTTGGCCACAGCAACCCCAGGCAGTGCTACAGGCTGGGGGCAGAGTGGCTGAGAGCAGCCAGGCAGAGAGGGAGCTGGGGGTGCTGATTGACAGCTGCCTGAACAGGAGCCAGCAGTGTGCCCAGGGGGCCAAGAAGGCCAAGGGCATCCTGGCCTGCATTAGGAACAGTGTGGCCAGCAGGAGCAGGAAAGTCATTGTACCCTGTGCTCAGCACTGCTCAGGCCACCCCTTGAGTCCTGTGTCCAGCTCTGGGCTCCTCAGTTCAAGAAGGACATTGAGAGACTTGAAGGTGTCCAGAGAAGGGCAAGAAAGCTGGGGAGAGGCCTTGAGCACAGCCCTGTGAGGAGAGGCTGAGGGAGCTGGGGTTGCTTAGCCTGGAGAAGAGGAGGCTCAGGGGTGACCTCATTGCTCTCTGCAACTCCCTGAAGGGAGGTTGTAGCCAGGTGGGGGTTGGGCAGGTTGTAGCCAGGTGGGAAGATCCCAGGCAAGCAGCACCAGAACAAGAGGACACAGTCTCAAGCTGTGCCAGGGGAGGTTCAGGCTGGAGGGGAGCAGAAAGTTCTTCCCAGATAGAGTTGTTGGCCATTGGGATGTGCTGCCCAGGGAGGTGGTGGAGTCCCCATCCCTGAAGGTGTTCAAGAGGGGATTGGATGTGGCACTTGGTGCCATGGTCTGGTCATGAGGTCTGTGGTGACAGCTTGGACTCAATGATCCTCGAGGTCTCTTCCAACCTTAGTGATACTGTGAGACTGTGGAAGCTGGGAAGGGTCTGGGGAAGAAATCTCATGGAGAGAGCCTGAAGGAGCTGGGGATGGGCAGGGAGAGACAGAGGAGGCTGAGGGGAGACCTCACTGCTGTCTGCAGCTCCCTGAGAGGAGGTGGTGGAGAGGCTGCTGCTGGGCTCTTCTCCCAGGTCATTAGTGACAGGACAAGAGGGAATGGCCTCAAGCTGCCACTGGGAAGGTTCAGACTGGACATTAGGGAAGGTTTTTCCCCATCCAGAGTGGTCAGGGATTGGAAAGTGCTGCCCAGGGAGGTGGTGGAGGCCCCAAGCCTGGCTGTGTTTTGAGGTGGTTTGGATGTGGTGCCTGGGGCTATGGTTCAGGGGTGATCCTTAGCAGGGTAGGGCTCTGGATTGGACTTGGTGGTCCTGAGGGTCTCTCCCCACCTGCATGACTCTGTGGTGCTGTGCTTCTGCTTGTGGTGGCCATCAGAAACGGATGCTTGGCCACCATGGGGGCCAGAGGAAGCAGTACTGGAGTGAGGAAGGCTGAAGGAAGCCACAAGCAGAGCTCAGAGAACTGTCAGGCAAGGAAGGGAGCTCCAGGCTCAGCCAGCTCCAAGCCCCTGCCATGGGCAGGGACACCTCACACCAGGGCAGGTTGCTCACAGCCAGCTCCAGCCTGGCTGCAAACACCTCCGGGGTGGACGTTCAGATTCTAGATTAAGGCCCTTATAAATACATATGGTGGGCAGGAGATGGGAACATTCAGCCTGCCTGGCTGCTGGATGGCCTGAGCTGGCCTGAGCCAGCCCTGCAGTGGCCAGCGTGTCCCCAGAGCGCTCCAGGAGGGAGGGAGGGAAGGAGGGGGAGCTTGGGAGGCTCCCACACAAACTTTGGCTCTTCCTGCCAAGTTTGGAGGAGGAGAACCTCCCTGGACCCTCCTGGCCTGGCTGCAACAAGCAGAGTGTGGCCAGCAGGTCGAGGGAGGTCCTCCTCCCCCTCTGCTCTGCCCTGCTGAGGCCACATCTGGAGTAGGGAGGCCAGTTCTGGGCTCCCCAGGTCAAGAAGGACTTAGAAGCAGAGAGCTGGCAGGGCTGGAAGGGAGCTCAGGGCTAAGCCAGCTCCAAGCCCCCTGCCACAGGCAGGGACACCTCACACCAGGGCAGGTTGCTCACAGCCACCTCCAGCCCGGCTGCAAACACCTCCAGGGGTGAAGTTCAGATTCAACAGCAGCCCAGGGCCCCCCGGCTGCTCCCTGCCTGCAGTGTTCACGAACGAACTCAAGAGGGCGCCCAGAACCATCCAGCCCTGGCAGCGCGGGCACGGGCACAGGCAGCGCGGGCACAGACAGAGCGGGTACAGGCAGCGCGGGGCACAGGCAGCACAGACGGCGGCAGCGCAGGCACAAACAGCGCAGCCAGCGCAGCATTGGTGGTTCAGTGGTAGAATTCTCGCCTGCCACGCGGGAGGCCCGGGTTCGATTCCCGGCCAATGCACTTCGCACCTCACTTTTTGGCCCTGACACCACGCCACACCCCCACAGCCCTTCCCCCATGCCTCTGCCTCTCCGCATCACTGCTCCCTCCCCACCCCACCCTGCTGCCTCCCTGCTCCCTCCCCACCCCACCCTGCTGCCCCCCTGCTCCCTCCCCACCCCACACTGCTGCCCCCCTGCTCCCTCCCCACCCCACACTGCTGCATCCCTCCCCACCCCACCCTGCTGCCTCCCTCCCCACTCAGCCTTCCCCCACTCTCCTCTCTCCCAACCCACAGCTCCAGACAAACCCAGGCCCACAGCCTGCTCCTGCTGCTCCAACCCTAACCACTCCCCTGCCTCCACCAGGCTCCAGCAGGCTCCAGCAGCACCACAGCTCGGTGCCCTTCCACCACACACCCTTCAGCCTTGCCTCAGCACCTGGCACCTTCACAGCATCCCTCCAGCCCTCCCCAGCCAGCTCAGCAGGACACTCACAGCCAGCCTGCAGCACCAGAGGCCTTGCAGCCAGCAGCAGCTGCTCCTGGCTCAGCAGCCCCAGGACAAGCAGCAGCCTCAACATGCAGCAGCTCCCTCCTGCCTCACAGGCACAGCACAGCCTCTGCTGCTGCCACCCTGGGATGGCTTTCACCTGGCACAGACCTCTGCCTCTGCACAAAGCTTGGGCCCTGCCTTCCTCCTCCTCCTCCTCCTCCTCACACCTCCACCAAATGCTTGGCCAGATCAAACCAGAGAGTTGTTTGGGTTGGGAAAGGTCTCTGAGGTCATCCAGGCCAGCACCAACCCAACCCCACCACAGCCCCAAGTGCCATGGCCACAGGGCTCTGCAACCCCTCCAGCCATGGGGACTCCACCACCTCCCTGGGCAGCCTCTGCCAGGCCCTGACCACTCTGCCACCAAAGGAATTGTTCCTCCTCTCCAACCTCAGCCTCCCCTGCCACAGTTTCAGCCCAGTTCCTCTCCTTCCATCCCCTGAGCCTGGGGAGCAGAGCCCAAGCCCCAGCTGGCTGCAGCCTCCTCTCAGGGAGCTGCAGAGAGCAAGGAGGTCTCCCTCAGCCTCCTCTGCTCCACACCAAACCCCCCCAGGGCCCTCAGCTGCTCCTCCCCAGCCCTTTCCCCAGCTGTCCTGACCCCCAATCAGCCTATTTTGGGGGAGGGTCTAAGCCAACCCCCAATGCCAGTGCCTGGGACAGGGTAAGTCAGAGCAGAGCTGCTTGGCCAAGGCAAGTTGTGCCAGTCCTGCCAGTGAGAGCAGCAGGGCAGGTCCTGAGGCCCCTGCTGCCACACAGCTCTCCCCAGACAGAGGAGAGAAGGAGGAGGAGGTGAAGGCCCAGAGGAGCAGCAGGGGTAAGGGCTTGGCTGCTGGGGTCTGCCTGGCACCTGAGCACCCCTGTCCCCAGAGCCATGGCTGCCTACTGCCCATGGCTCCCTCCCAGGCAGGACCCTGGGTGGCCAAAGCCTGGGGCTCCCCCCCCCCCCCATCCCCCTGCCAAGCCCTCAGCAGCTCCATTTCCCCCTCCCCAGCTGGATGCTCCCAGCCTCACCAGGGCTGCCCTCACCTCTGCACCTCAGCCTGCAGCTTGGCTCCCCCAGCCCAGCCCTGCCCCCCAAGCGGGGGTGCAGCTCTCCTCCACCAGCTGGGCCCCCAGGCAGTGCAGGGGCAGGACTCAGGCCTGCAGCAGAGCAAAGCTGTGCCCCAGGGCAGCACCAATGTGCCTGGAGGGAAGTGTTCCCGGCAGGCTGAGAGAGGTTCTCCTCTCCTCCCCTCCCTGCTGCTCTGCCCTCCTGGAGCCACAGCCAGAGACCTGGCTCCAGCTCTGGGCTCCCCAGCTCCAGAGAGGCAGAGAACTGCTGGAGAGAGCCCAGCAGAGGCTGCAGAGATCTCTGTGAGGAGCAAAGGCAGAGAGCCCTGGGGCAGAGAGCCCTGGGGCAGAGAGCCCTGGGGCAGAGAGCCCTGGGGCAGAGAGCCCTGGGGCAGAGAGCCCTGGGGCAGAGAGCCCTGGGGCAGAGAGCCCTGGGGCAGAGAGCCCTGGGGCAGAGAGCCCTGGGGCAGAGAGCCCTGGGGCAGAGCAGCCCCAGAGGGGAGCTGAGCAATGCTCAGCAGGAGCTGAAGGAGCTGTGGGGGGCAGGAGGCTGGGGCCAGGCTCTGCTCAGGGGTGCCCAGGGACAGACCAAGGGGCACAAACTGGCAGCCAGGAGGAGGAGAACCTTGTTTGGTGTGAGGCTGCTGGAGGCCTGGAGCAGGCTGCCCAGAGAGGTTGTGGAGCCTCCTGGTGTGGAGAGCTTCCAACCCCCCCTGGGCACTGTGCCCCTGGGCAGGCTGCTGGGGGTGCCCTGCTGGCTCCTGTTCAGCTGCTCTCCACCACTCCCCCCAGCTCCCTCTCTGCCTGGCTGCTCTCAGCCACTCTGCCCCCAGCTTGTGGCACTGCCTGGGGTTGCTGTGGCCAAAGTGCAGCCCCTGGCACTTGGATGTGTTCAATCTCCTGCCCTTGGCCTCTGCCCATCTGCCCAGCCTGGCAAGGTCCCTCTGCAGAGCCCTTCTGCCCTCTCACAGCTCAACTCCTGCCCCCAGCTTGCTGTCAGCTGCAAACTCACTGCTGCTGGACTCCATCCCCTCCTCCAGATAATCAATGAGGATATTGATCAGGCTGGGGCCCAGGAGGTTGCAGCTGAGCAGGAGGAGACCTTGTTTGGTGTGAGGGTGCTGGAGGCCTGCAGCAGGCTGCCCAGAGAGGTTGTGGAGCCTCCTGGAGAGCTTCCAACCCCCCCTGGGCACTGTGCCCCTGGGCAGGCTGCTGGGGGTGCCCTGCTGAGGCAGGGGGGGTTGGGCTGGGTGAGCCCCAGGGGTCCCTTCCAGCCCTCCCCATGCTGGGCTCTGTGTGCATGGCAGCTGCACAAGGGACCAGAAGCTAAACAAGGCCCAGGGGGGAGGGGGACTCCAGAAGAGCCTTCCTGGCCTGCTGTAGGGAAGGTTCCTGGTGCTGGGTGATGCTGAGCAGCACCTGGACACCTCAAGCTGCTTCTGGCTGTGGGGAAAGGGCCAAGAGCTGCCCCAGCTGCTCAGCTGCAGTGCAACTGAGCTTCCCAGGGGGGACTCAGGGCTGGGAGCAGAGCTCAGCTTGCTGCTGCTTGCCTTCTGCTGCAGGGCTTGGTAGCCCCTGGCCTGGAGGGGGGAGCTGGGGAGCTCATGGAGGTGCTGAACACCCTCCTGGAGAGCAGGGATGGTGTTGGCTACCTCCCCCCACACCCCAGCACCCAGGGGATCCCAGGATGGGAAGCTGCAGAGCTCAGGGGCTTGGTCACCCATCTGGAGGGGTGGCTAAAGGCAGCTTGATGGCTTGCTCTGAGCTCCTGCCCCTGGGAGCCCAATTCTGAAGCTGATGGAGCTGGGGGGAGCTGATGGAGCTGATGGAGCTGGGGTGGAGCTGATGGAGCTGGGGTGGAGCTGATGGAGCTGGGGTGGAGCTGATGGAGCTGGGGTGGAGCTGATGGAGCTGGGGTGGAGCTGATGGAGCTGGGGTGGAGCTGATGGAGCTGGGGTGGAGCTGCCCCCAGTGCAGAT
This sequence comes from Melanerpes formicivorus, assembly GCF_026170545.1. NCBI lineage: Eukaryota > Metazoa > Chordata > Aves > Piciformes > Picidae > Melanerpes > Melanerpes formicivorus. The sequence goes on along the minus strand of NW_027143464.1, from coordinate 37,170 downwards.
GCCAGGCCCAGGGTGTGCCCTTGGGGAGGCTGCCCCTGGCTCTCCTCACAGAGACTGCTGGGAAGGGACCTCTGAGGATCAACTCCAACCTCCCTGCCAGGGCAGGGCACCTGCAGAAGGGCACCCAGGAGCACAGCCAGGCAGGGCTTGAGGGGCTCCAGAGACGGAGGTGCCCAGGGCCAGGAGGTGCCCAAGGCCAGGAGGTGGACGTGCCCAGGGCCAGGAGGTGGAGGTGCCTGCAGCCCTAGGGCCAGGAGACTGAGGTGCCCAGGGCAGGCAGGTGCCCAAGGCCAGGAGGAAGAGGTGCCCGGGGCAGGGAGGTGCAGGTGCCCAGGGCAGGGAGGTGCCCAAGGCCAGGAGGAGGAGGTGCCCAGGGCAGGGAGGTGCCCAAGGCCAGGAGGAGGAGGTGCCCAGGGCAGGGAGGTGCCCGGGGCCAGGAGGAGGAGGTGCCCGGGGCCGGGAGGGACCAGGAGATGGAGGTGCCTGCAGCCCTGGGGCTGGGAGGAGGAGATGCCCAGGGCCAGGAGGTGCTCAGGAGGTGCCCAGGGCAGGGAGGTGCCCAGGGCAGGGAGGTGGAGGTGCCCAGGGCAGGGAGGTGCCCAGGGCAGGGAGGTGGAGGTGCCCAGGGCCGGGAGGGACCAGGAGATGGAGGTGCCTGCAGCCCTGGGGCTGGGAGGAGGAGATGCCCAGGGCCAGGAGGTGCTCAGGAGGTGCCCAGGGCTGTGAGGTGCCTGCAGCCTGGAAGGGAAGGGAGCTGGAAGGGAACCTCACAGACACTGCCCCAGGCCTGGGGGTGCTGACCTGCAGCCCCCTGGCCTGGATCCCTCTGCCCTGACCTCAGCCTCCTCCCTTCCCCGGCAGACCTCCTTGCCCTGCTGTGGCAACCGCAGGAGGAAGCCAGGAGCAGCCAGGTGAGAGCCATTGGGGCCGGGAAGGTGGCAGCCTGGGGCAGCAAGAGCAGGGCAGCAGCTCTTCACCTCCTGGCTGCTGCCTTGAGCAGCCCCCAGCCGTGCTGGGGCTCCGTGACAGCACCCAGGGGAGAGCGAGGAGACCCCGAGGGACCGGCACAGCTGGCACCAGGGAGGGCACAGCCATGGCAGCAGGCACCTGCAGCCTCTCCCATCCCCTCAGGGGTGAGGGGGCAGCAGGCACTGCCCAGCTCTGCTGGGGCAGGAGCTCAGGGCAGGGCGGCACAGCAGGCACGGGGTGATGGGCATGGGGCCGCGGATGGGCACAGCTGCCTGGGGATGGGCACAGGGCCTGGGATGGGCACAGCTGCCTGGGGATGGGCACAGCTGCCTGGGGTCCCTCAGGGGCAGGGCACAGAGCTGGCCACCTGCCCAAGCACCACAGAAGAGCAAGTGCCACGGCCCCGGGGGCACCACGATCACACTGAGCTGTCTGTGAGGGGCTGCCAGGCACGACTCTCACCCTGGCACACCTGCCCTGCCCCAGCAGGTCCTCTGCTGGTGCCCAGGAGCTGACGAGCTGGGAGGTTAACTTGGGTGCCCTGGATGGCAGATGGGCAGAGCCCCTCCTGCACAGGCACTGGCACCTGACCCGGGGCACCCTGCCACCCCTGCCTGTGCCCCCGGGCACGCAGCCCCCCAGGGACCCTCTGCAGTCACCAACTCCTCCGCAGCCTCTCGGTGCGCCCGGGGGGACTACTGCCACCGGGACCCTCCGGCTCCTCTGGGGCTCAGCCCTTCCACCGGGAGCCCTCCGGCTCCTCCTCCGGGGCTCAGCCCTTCCACCGGGACCCCTCCGGCTCCTCCTCCGGGGCTCAGCCCCTTCCACCGGGAGCCCTCCGGCTGCTCCGGGGCTCAGCCCTTCCACCGGGAGCCCTCCGGCTGCTCCTCCGGGGCTCAGCCCTTCCACCGGGACCCCTCTGGCTCCTCCTCCGGGGCTCAGCCCTTCCACCGGGACCCATCCGGGGCTCAGCCCTTCCACCGGGACCCCTCCGGCTCCTCCTCCGGGGCTCAGCCCTTCCACCGGGACCCCTCCGGGGCTCAGCCCCTTCCACCGGGACCCTCCGGCTCCTCCTCCGGGGCTCAGCCCTTCCACCGGGACCCCTCCGGGGCTCAGCCCCTTCCACCGGGACCCTCCGGCTCCTCCTCCGGGGCTCAGCCCTTCCACCGGGACCCTCCAGTTTCCGAGGAGGTGAACCCCCCAGAACCTGCAGGTGGCCGCAGGGTGTCCCCAGCCATCGCACCCCCTCCCCCCGCCCGGGGAGCCGCTCCGGTCCCCTCCCGCGGTCAGACCCACGGTGTACGGCGAGAACCGGGCACGCCCCCCCAGCATCCCGAGCCGGGCTCCCAACCCCTCCGGGGCCGCAGGGTGGCCCCGGGACCCTACCCCCGGCCTGCCGCTCAAGGCCGGAGCGGCGGGCCGGTCTGCGCTGCCGGTGGCCCCGCATCACCGCCCCTCGTTCCCCCGCCGGTAACGCCGCCGCCGCTTCCTCACTTCTCGATCTCCAGCGCCGCCACCTTCCTCTTCTCGTAGAGTTTGTCGTTCAGCGCCCGCACCACGCTGGGCGCCAGCGGCGCCAGGTCCCGCTCCGTGTTCATGGCCCCGGCCGCCGCCGCCGCCGCCGCCGCTGCTCCCCCCCCGGCAGCCGCTCCCCGCAGCCGGCCCCGCTCCGGGACCCGCCGCCGGCGGCCACGTGACCCCCGCGCGGCCGCCCCACGTGACCCCCCGGCGCGCCGCCCCACGTGACCTCCCCACCACACACACCCCCCCACCGACCATCAACCTTTCCCCCCAACATACGCACAGCCCTCGCCGCACAGCGCCCCCTGGCGGCGCGGCGGAACTCCTGCTGGCCGCTCGGCAGCGCCGGGGAGGAGCTGCGGAGCCTGGAGAGGCTGAATCGCGGCAAGGGGGCAGGGCAGGGCAGGGCAGGGCAGGGCAGGGCAGGGCAGGGCAAGGCAGGGCAGACCAGGGCAGGACAGAGCAGGGCAGGGCAGGGCAGGACAGGGCAGGGCAGGACAGAGCAAGGCAGGGCAGGACAGGGCAGGGCAGGACAGAGCAAGGCAGGGCAGAGCAGGACAGAGCAAGGCAGGGCAAGGCAGGGCAGGGCAGGGCTGGGCAGAGCAGGATGGAATAGAATAGAATAGAATAGAATAGAATAGAATAGAATAGAATAGAATAGAATAGAATAGAATAGAATAGAATGAACCAGGATGGAAGAGAGCTCAGAGGTCATCCAGTCCAACCTCTCACCCAGCACCATCTGATCAACTCAACCATGGCACCAAGGGCCTCAGCCAGGCTCTCCCTAAACACTTCCAGGGATGGGGACTCCACCACCTCCCTGGGCAGCACATCCCAAGGGCCAATCTCACTTGCTGGGAAGAACTTCTTCCTAACCTCCAGCCTGAACCTCCCCTGGCACAGCTTGAGACTGTGTCCTCTTGTTCTGGGGCTGGCTGCGTGGGAGAAGAGCCCAACCCCCACCTGGCTACAACCTCCCTGCAGGGAGTTGCAGAGAGCAAGAAGGTCTCCCCTGAGCCTCCTCTTCTCCAGGCTAAGCAACCCCAGCTCCCTCAGCCTCTCCTCACAGGGCTGCGCCCCAGACCCCTCCCCAGCTTTCTTGCCCTTCTCTGGACACCTTCCAGCAGCTCAACCTCTTTCCTGACCTGAGGAGCCCAGAGCTGGACACAGGACTCAAGCGGTGGCCTGAGCAGTGCTGAGCACAGGGCAGGATGAGCTCCCTGCTCCTGCTGGCCACACTGCTCCTGCTGCAGGCCAGGATGCCCTTGGCCTTCTTGGCCCCCTGGGCACACTGCTGCCTCCTGTTCAGCTGCTCTCCACCACTCCCCCCAGCTCCCTCTCTGCCTGGCTGCTCTCAGCCACTCTGCCCCCAGCCTGTAGCTCTGCCTGGGGTTGCTGTGGCCAAAGTGCAGCCCCTGGCACTTGGCTGTGTTCAATCTCCTGCCCTTGGCCTCTGCCCATCTGCCCAGCCTGGCAAGGTCCCTCTGCAGAGCTCTCCTCCCCTCTCACAGCTCAACTCCTGCCCCCAGCTTGCTGTCAGCTGCAAACTCACTGCTGCTGGACTCCATCCCCTCCTCCAGATCATCAATGAGGATATTGATCAGGCTGGGGCCCAGGACTGCTCCCTGGGGCACACCACTGGTGCCTGGCTGCCAGCTGGCTGTGGCACCATTCACCACCACTCTCTGGGCTCAGCCTGCAGCCACTTCCTCACCCAGCTCAGAGTGCTGCTGTCCCAGCCAGGGGCTGACAGCTTGGCCAGCAGTTTGCTGGGGGGATGTTTCTCTCTGGCTGGAAGGCAGCACAGTTGGTCTGCAGAGGGGAGAGAAGAGACCATGGGGGCAAAAAAGCAGAGCCAGCACCTCAGCAAGAAACCAGTGGTGTGTCCCCCCCCCCCCATCATGCTGGGCAAAGTCCCTTGCCCTTCCCTGCCACTGCACCTGCTGAGTGCCCACCACAGGGGCTGTCCAAAGGCCCCCAGCAGCTCCAACCCAACCCCCAGAGCCCTTGAAGCACAGCTCCAGCAGTAATGCAGCAGCCCAGGCGCTGTGGGACCTGCCAGAGAAGCTTCTACGAGGGCACCAAATGGTCTGCAAGCAGCAAAAGCCCAGCAGGGGACAAGCCCAGCGTTGGTGGAAGGCCCCTGAGGCCACAGGGCCACCTTGGCTATGCCAGGCCAGGCTAGAGGGGCAGGAGCCCTCCAGGGAGAGGGCTGGGGGTGGCCAGGGGAGCTGGGTGCCCTCAGGAGGAGCAGGCTCGGCTCACCTGCAGGAGGCACTCACTCTTCTGCAGGGCACAAGCCAATCGTTTTGGTGGTGATGGCCTGACTGGAGCCCAGAATGGTGCAGAAGAGGAGGGACTTACTGCTCTGACTAGCTCAGGGTGCCATGCTCAGCACAGCTCTGAGGCAGCTAACATCCCACAGCTCAATTCCCTGGCTGGTCCCAGCCAAGATGAGATCACAGGACACAACAGACCTCCTCCTCCTCCTCCTCCTGCCTCCCTCCCCATTTGGAAGGGACCTCATAGCTCAACCAGCTCCAAGCCCCCTGCCACAGGCAGGGACCCCTCCCCAGAGCCCAGGCTGCTCAAGGCCTCATCCAGCCTGGATTGAACACCTCCAGGCAGGGGGCAGCCACAGCCTCCCTGGGCAACTTATTCCACTCTTCCCAGGTGCAATCCTGTCCTTGGGCAAAAGCAAACCCGAGCAGGGCTTTGCTTGTCCCTGAAGCAGGACCAGCCCAGGCCCTGCATGTGGATCACAACCAGCCATGGATGCTCCAGTGGCTGGAAACTGCCCAGCAGAGAAGGAGCTGGGGGAGTTGGTTGGCACCAGCAGTGTGGGGAGCAGGGAGGCAGCAGGGTGGGGAGGGAGCAGGGGGGCAGCAGAGTGGGCAGGGAGCAGGGAGGCGGTGGGGTGGGGTGGGGAGGGAGCAGGGAGGCAGCAGGGTGGGAGCAGGGGGGCAGCAGTATGGGGGGGGGGGGAGCAGGGAGGCAGAGGCAGGGGGGAAGGGCTGTGGGGGCTGTGGTGTGGTGTGAGGGCCAAAAGGTGAGGTGCGACGTGCATTGGCCGGGAATCGAACCCGGGCCTCCCGCGTGGCAGGCGAGAATTCTACCACTGAACCACCAATGCTGCGCTGGCTGCGCCGTTTGTGCCTGCGCTGCCGCCGCCTGCGCTGCCCTCCCAGCGCCCCGGGCTGCCTGTGCCCGGGGTGCCTGTGCCTGGGCTGCCTATGCCCGCGCTGCCCGCGCCCAGCGCTGCCCATGCCCGCGCCCGCGCTGCCCGTGCCCTGGGCTGCCTGTGCCCGGGCTGCCCGTGCCCCGCGCTGCCTGTGCCTGCGCTGCCTGTGCCCGGGCTGCCCGTGCCCCGCGCTGCCTATGAGTGCGCTGCCTGTGCCCGCGCTGCCTGTGCCCGGGATGCCCGTGCCCCGGGATGCTTGTGCCTGCGCTGCCTGTGCCTGCGCTGCCTGTGTCCCGGCTGCCTGTGTCCCGGCTGCCTGTGCCCGGGCTGCCTGCCCTGTTTGTGCCTGCGCTGCCACCGCCTGGGCTGCCTGTGCCCCGGGCTGCCTGTGCCCGGGCTGCCTGTGCCTGCACTGCCTGTGCCCCGCGCTGCCTGTGCCCGGGCTGCCTGTGCCCCGCTCTGCCTGTGCCCCGGGCTGCCTGTGCCCGCGCTGCCTGTGCCCGCTCTGCCTGTGCCCCGTGCTGCCTGTGCCTGCGCTGCCTGTGCCCCGGGCTGCCTGTGCCCGCCCTGCCTGTGCCCCGCGCTGCCTGTGCCCGGGCTGCCTGTGCCCCGCTCTGCCTGTGCCCCGGGCTGCCTGTGCCCCGCCCTGCCTGTGCCCCGCCCTGCCTGTGCCCCGCGCTGCCTGTGCCCGGGCTGCCTGTGCCCCGGGCTCCCTGTGCCCGGGCTGCCTGTGCCTGCGCTGCCTGTGCCCCGCTCTGCCTGTGCCCCACGCTGCCTGTGCCTGCGCTGCCTGTGCCTGCACTGCCTGTGCCCCGCGCTGCCTGTGCCCGCGCTGCCTGTGCCCCGCGCCGCCTGTGCCCGCTCTGTCTGTGCCCCGGCTGCCTGTGCCTGCGCTGCCTGTGCCCCGGGCTGCCTGTGCAGCAGCCGTGAGGCTCTCCGGGACCCCTGAGCGCTCAGCGCTCTCTCAGCAGCAGCTCTGCAGCTCACAGCTCTGCAGCTGTGTGGCCTCAGCAGCGCCGGCTCTGCCTTCCCCCCGGCAGAAGGAGCCCTGCAGGAGCAGCCAGGGCTATGCCACAGCTTCCATCCTGCTGCCTGCCTGGCAGCCCGGCAGCCCGAGGCTCTTCCTGGTGGCAGAGTCAGCGTTTGCTTCTCTTTCCTGTGCCCCCAGGAAGGGCTGGGGAGAGCTGACCACTCTGCCACCAAAGGAATTGTTCCTCCTCTCCAACCTAAGCCTCCCCTGACACAGTTTCAGCCCAGTTCCTCTCCTTCCATCCCCTGAGCCTGGGCAGCAGAGCCCAAGCCCCAGCTGGCTGCAGCCTCCTCTCAGGGAGCTGCAGAGAGCAAGGAGGTCTCCCTCAGCCTCCTCTGCTCCACACCAAACCCCCCCAGGGCCCTCAGCTGCTCCTCCCCAGCCCTCTTCTCCACACCCTTCCCCACCTTGCTTGCCCTTCCCTGGCCCTGCTCCAGCTCCTCAGGCTCCTGCTGGCAGTCAGGAGCCCAGAGCTGAGCCCAGGGCTCAAGCTGAGGCCTCCCCAGTGCCCACTCCAGGGGCACCATCCCTGCCCTGCTCCTGCTGCCCACCCCAGTGCTGCTCCAGGCCAGGCTGCTGGAGGCCTTCCTGCCCCCCTGGGCACCCCCTGGGCTCAGCTCCAGCCGCTGCCCCCCCAGCCCCCCACTCTTGGGGAGCTGCAGAGAGCAATGAGGTCTCCCTCAGCCTCCTCTTCTCCAGGCTAAACGCCCCCAGCTCCCTCTGCTGCTCCTCATACTCCATGCCCTCTAAACCCCTCAGCAGCCTCATTGCTCTTTTCTGGCCACCCTCCAGGCCTCTCTTGCTGTCTGTGGCCACACCTCAGCAGACTCAGAGCCCCCAGGATGGCCGTGGCAGCAGGCTCCCCCCCACCCCCGGCTCAGCTGGCTGCTCCCAGGAATTGTTCCTCCTCTCCAACCTAAGCCTCCCCTGGCACAATTTCAGGCCAGTTCCTTCTCCTTCTGCTTGGGAAACAGCCCTTCAAAACAAAGGGGTGCAGGAGAGCTGGACCTGCTTGGAGGAAGACCCCTTGAAGGCTCAGCCCAGGCTGTGCCAACGTGCCGGCACATGAGCCCCGGGGCAGACAGCCTGGATGGGCAACGAGCTTCTGAAGGAACTGAGGGACAAAAAGAGGCTGTATCAACCCATGGAATGGTTGAGGATGTTGCTAGGTCTTGTAGGAAGAAAATCAGGGAGGCAAAAGCCCATTTGGAGCTTAGACTGTGAAGCTGTCAGCTCGTGGCTTGGACCACTACACTCTGTGCTGGGTTAGGAAGTGGCTGGAGGCTGAGCCCAGAGAGTGGTGGTGAATGGTGCCACAGCCAGCTGGCAGCCAGGCACCAGTGGTGTGCCCCAGGGAGCAGTGCTGGGCCCTGTGCTCTTTAATATCTTCATTGATGATCTGGATGAGAGGATTGAGTCAGTCAGCAGCAAGTTTGCAGATTACACCAAGTTAGGAGCAGATGTTGGTCAGTGAGAGGGCAGAAGGGCTCTGCAGAGGGACCTTGCCAGGCTGGGCAGATGGGCAGAGGCCAACAGGATGGCATTCAACAAGTCCAAGTGCCAGGGGCTGCACTTTGGCCACAGCAACCCCAGGCAGAGCTACAGGCTGGGGGCAGAGTGGCTGAGAGCAGCCAGGCAGAGAGGGAGCTGGGGGTGCTGATTGACAGCTGCCTGAACAGGAGCCAGCAGTGTGCCCAGGGGGCCAAGAAGGCCAAGGGCATCCTGGCCTGCAGCAGGAGCAGTGTGGCCAGCAGGAGCAGGGAGCTCATCCTGCCCTGTGCTCAGCACTGCTCAGGCCACCCCTTGAGTCCTGTGTCCAGCTCTGGGCTCCTCAGGTTAGGAAAGAGGTTGAGCTGCTGGAAGGTGTCCAGAGAAGGGCAAGAAAGCTGGGGAGGGGTCTGGGGCACAGCCCTGTGAGGAGAGGCTGAGGGAGCTGGGGTTGCTTAGCCTGGAGAGGAGGAGGCTCAGGGGTGACCTCATTGCCCTCTGCAACTACCTGAGGGGTGGTTGTGGCTGGGAAGGGGTTGGTCTCTTCTCCCAGGCAGCCAGCCCCAGAACAAGAGGACACAGTCTCAAGCTGTGCCAGGGAAGGTTCAGGCTGGAGGGGAGGAGAAACTTCTTCCCAGCAAGAGAGATTGGCCCTGGGGATGTGCTGCCCAGGGAGGTGGTGGAGTCCCCATCCCTGGAGGTGTTTAGGCCTGGCTGAGGCCCTTGGTGCCATGGTTGAGTTGATCAGATGTTGCTGGGGGATAGGTTGGGCTGGATGAGCTCTGAGGTCTCTTCCAACCTGGTCAGGTCTGGTCTGGTCTGGTCTGGTCTGGTCTGGTCTATTCTATTCTATTCTATTCTATTCTATTCTATTCTATTCTATTCTATTCTATTCTATTCTATAGGCTGCTTAGGGCTCTATAGGCTCCATAGGGCTCTATAGGCTCCATAGGGCTCTATAGGCTCCATAGGGCTCTATAGCTTCTGTAGGGCTTCACAGGGCTCTATCAGAATCTGTTGGCAGCTGGGAGCCTGAACTGGGACCTTCCCAGTAGGCAACTGGCACCTCAAATGGGGAGACAACTGGGCAATCAGGAGCCCAACCTGGGCAAGTGGGAGCCCAAACTGGAAGCCCAACTGGGAGCCTAAACTGGGAGCCTAACCTGGCCAACTGGGAGCCTCAACTGGGACCTTCCCAGTAGCAACTAGGAGCCCAGCCTGGACAAGTGGGAACCTGAACTGGAAGCCTAACTGGGAGCACCAACTGGGAGCTCAAAGTAGGCAACTGGGACCCCAAACTGGAACCCTAACCTGGGCAAGTGAGAGCCCAAACTGGGACCTTCCCAGTAGGCAAATGGGAGCCCAACCTGGGAGCTCAAAGTAGGCAACGGGGAGCCCAACCTGGGCAACGGGGAGCCTGAACTGGGACCTTCCCAGTAGGCAACTAGAGACCAAACTGGGAGCTCAAAGTAGGAAACTGGGAGCCCATACTGGAAGCCAAACTGGGAGCCCAAACTGGGAGCCTAACCTGGGCAACTGGGAGCCTGAACTGGGACCTTCCCAGTAGGCAACTGAAAGGTCAAAGTGGGAGCTCAAAGTAGGCAACTGGGAGCTGAAACTGGAAGCCAAACTGGGAGCCCAAACTGGGATCCTAACCTGGGCAACTGGGAGCCCAAACTGAGATCTTCCCAGTAGGCAACTAGAGACCAAACTGGGAGCTCAAAGTAGGCAACTGGAAGCCCAAACTGGAAGCCCAAACTGGAAGCCCAACTGGGACCCTGAACTGGGACCTTCCCAGCAGGCAACTAGAGCCCAAACTGGGAGCCCAAACTGGGAGCTCAAAGTAGGCAAGGAGGAGTCCAAACTAGGAGCACAACCTGGGCAACTGGGAACCCAAACTGGGACCTTCCCAGTAGGCAAATGGGAGCCCAACCTGGGAGCTCAAAGTAGGCAACTGGGAGCCCAAACTGGAAGCCCAACTGGGAGCCCAAACTGGGATCCTAACCTGGGCAACTGGGAGCTTGAACTGGGACCTCCCCAGTAGGCAAGTGGGAGCCCAACCTGGGAGCTCAAAGTAGGCAACTGGGAGCACAACCTGGGCAACTGGGAGCTGAAACTGGAAGCCCAACTGGGAGCCTAAACTGGGACCCTAACCTGGGCAACTGGGAGCCTGAACTGGGACCTTCCCAGCAGGCAACTAGAGACCAAACTGGGAGCCTAAGCTGGGCTTTGGGGCTCTTCTCTGGACACCCTCCAGCCCCTCCAATGTCTTCCTTAGACTGTGGCACCCAGAGCTCAACCCAGCACTCAAGCACTGCCCAGCCCAGGGGCAGGTCCTGGCTGGGCTTTGCCCCTCCAGGCTCTGAGGCTAAGGCAGAGGAGAGCTCAGCAAACATTGCCACAGGCTGCCCACAGCAGGGCAGAGAGGATGGGGAAGGGCCTGGAGCCCCTGGGCTAGGGGAGGGCTGAGGGAGCTGGGGGTGGCCAGGCTGGAGAGCAGGAGGCTGGGGGAGACCTCCCTGCTCTCTGCAGCTCCCTGCAGGGAGGTTGGAGTGAGCTGGGAGCAGCCTCTGCTCCTTGGGGGCAAGGCACAGGGGCAGAGGAGCTGCTTCCAAGCTGCCCCAGGGGAGGTCCAGGCTGCAGCTGAGGAAACCTTTCTGCCCTGGAAGGGATCTCAGGCACTGGAAGAGGCTGCCCAGGGCAGTGCTGCACTCCCCATCCCTGGGGGGGTCCCAGCAGCTGTGGAGCTGGGGCTTAGGGCCAGGCTTTGGTGCTGAGCCTACCCTGGGTCTAGGCTTGGCCTGAGTGAGCTTGGAGGCCTCTTCCAGCCTGCTGCTTTCTGTGCTCTCTCTCCACTGCTGCACTGCAGATCCAGGCTCCAGTCCCTTGCAACTCTTCTATCCCAACTGGTTCTGAGCTTCCTTGGACTTTGGTGCTGCCCTTTGAGCTGCTGAAGTTGGCCAAAATCAGGATCCTCATTGTAGAAACAAACACCCAGGATCAGCAGCCCTGCAGAGAAGGCCTTGGGGGTGCTGGGGGTGGGGAGCAGCTGGGCAGGAGCCAGCACTGGGCACTGGCAGCACAGGAGGCCAAGGGCAGCCTGGGCTGCAGCCAGAGCAAGCAGTGTGGCCAGAGCTGGAGAGAGAGGATCCTGCCCCTCTGCTCTGCTCTGGGGAGGCCACATCTGGAACCTTGTGTCCAGTTCTGAACCCCTCAGGTCAAGAAGGGCCTCAGGGAACTGCTGGAGAGAGTCCAGCACAGAACCACCAAGCTGCTGACCCTTCAGTGCTGGCTCAGAGCTTGGTCTGAATGAGCTTGGATGTCTCTTCCAACCTCAGGATGTTAGGGGGCTGGAAGGGACCTCTGGAGATCTAGTCCAAGCCTCCTGCCAGAGCAGGAGCACAGCACCCAGCCCAGGGGGCACAGGAGCACATCCAGGCAGGGCTAGGAAGACTCCACCACCTCTCTGGGCAGCCTGCTCCAGGGCTCTGGGAGCCTCACAGTGAGGAAGTTCCTCCTCACCAAGCTGCTGCAGGCAGTGGAACATCTCCCTGTGAGGCCAGGCTGAGGGAGCTGGGGCTGGGAGCAGAGCAGCCTGAGGGGGGATCAAGATGTGCAGGGCTGGAGCCAGGCTCTGCTCAGGGATGGCCAAGGACAGCACCAGGGGCACTGGGTGGCAGCTGGAGCAGAGGAGGTGCCACAGGAGGGCACAGAAGGGAAAACTTTGTGTCTGTGAGGCTGCTGGAGCCTGGAGCTGGTTGCCCAGAGAGGTTGTGGAGCCTCCTGCTCTGGGGAGCTTCCAATCCCCCCCTGGATGGGCTCTGTGTGCCCAGCCCTGGCTGCTGCTGCTCTGGCAGGGAGCTTGGACTGGATGACCTCTGGAGGTCCCTTCCCAGCCCTGCCCTGCTGTGACTCTGTGATTGCCTGGGGTGCTGGCTGGCCACAGCCACCAGGCTGAGGGGCCTGGAGCAGCTCTGGGAGGAGCAGAGGCTGAGAGCCCTGGGACTGAGAGCCTGCAGAAGAGCAGCCCCAGAGGGGAGCTGAGCAATGCTCAGCAGGAGCTGAAGGAGCTGTGAGGGGCAGGAGGCTGGGGCCAGGCTCTGCTCAGGGGTGCCCAGGGCCAGGCCAAGAGGCAGAGGGCACAAAGTGGCAGCCAGGAGGTTGCAGCTGAGCAGGAGGAGAAAGTTGTTTGGTGTGAGGGTGCTGGAGGCCTGGAGCAGGCTGCCCAGAGAGGTTGTGGAGCCTCCTGGTGTGGAGAGCTTCCAACCCCCCCTGGATGGGCTCTGTGTGCCCAGCCCTGGCTGCTGCTGCTCTGGCAGGGGGCTTGGACTGGATGACCTCTGGAGGTCCCTTCCCAGCCCTGCCCTGCCGTGGTGTGCAGCTGGAGCACGTCTCAGGGGGGGAGGCACAGCAAGCTGAAGCCAAGCTGCCTTCACTCAGCTCACTTTTAATGGGCTCAGGAGCAGCCCTCAGGCTCTGCCTTCCCTTCACCAAGGCATCAGCTCTAGAACTTCTTCTCCAGGAAATCCAGCAGCAAATGGTTGGGGAAGCTGAAGTCAAGCTGGACAAGGACATAGCCCTGGAGAGGCAGGGGAGCACAGGTAAGAGCCCAGCAGTTTGTGCCCCCTCACCCCTGGCAGGCAGGGCTGGGAGGGCTTGGTGGGGCCTGAGCTCTGCTTACCTGCCTGGTGATGATCTCAGGGTTAGTGATCTCAAACAGATGGAGCCCTTTGCTGTTCATCAGGGAGGTCAAAGCCTCTGCAAACCCTGTGGGAGCAGCACAAAACCAAACCCCCTGCCAGCTGCAGCTGCAGCCTCCCTGCCTTGCTGCTCATCACCTCCTACCCCCTTGGCTGCTGACTGCCCCAAGCCAGCTCTGCCCCAACCCCCACCCCCACCCCCACCCCCTTCAGCCCCAGGGAGACCTCACTCTTCCTCTCTCCCAGCTCTCACAGAGGGTCCCCTCCTCCCCAGGCAAATCCAGCAGGAATGTGGCTTCCCACCCACCCCTCCCTGAGCTGGCAGGGTCCTTGAGGTAAAGGCTGCAGAGGGACTGCCCCCCAAAGGCCTGCAGGGCCAGGACCAGGGGCAATGGCTTCAACCTAGAGCAGAGCAGATGGAGGTTGGAGGTCATCAAGCCCCAACCATCAGCCTGGAGAAGAGGAGGCTCCAGGGAGAGCTGACAGTGACCTTCCAGTAGCTGAGAGGGGGCTACAGGAAGGCTGCAGAGAGACTGCTCCCAAAGGCCTGCAGGGGCAATGGCTTCAGCCCAGAGCAGAGCAGATGGAGGTTGGATGTGAGGAACAAGTTCTGCCCCAGGAGGCTGCTGGAGCACTGCAGCAGGCTGCCCAGGGAGGTGCTTGAGGCTCCAGGCCTGGAGATATCCAGGGTCAGGCTTGGGAAGGCTGTGAGCAACCTGCTCCAGGGGAGGATGTCCCTGCTGCCTGCAGGGGCTGGGGCTGGCTGAGCTCTGCAGCTCCCTTCCCACCCAAACCATTCCATGGGCTCCAAGCTCAGGGGCTTGGAGCAGCTCTGCTCTGGGGCCAGGCTGAGGGAGCTGGGGCTGTGCAGCCTGGAGCAGGGAAGGCTCCAGGGAGACCTCAGAGCAGCCTGCCAGGACCTAGAGGCTGCAGAGAGACTGCTCCCAAAGGCCTGCAGGGGCAATGGCTTCAGCCCAGAGCAGAGCAGCTGGAGGTTGGATGTGAGGAACAAGTTCTGCCCCAGGAGGCTGCTGGAGCACTGCAGCAGGCTGCCCAGGGAGGTGCTTGAGGCTCCAGGCCTGGAGATCCTCAAGGTGAGGCTGGAGAGGGCTGTGGGCAGGGGGAGAGGGTTTGGACTGGGTGGCCCTTGGGAGGTCCCTTCCCACCCAACCCATTCTCTGATTCTGGGCTTGGAGACCTGCTGGAGAGTCACTGCTGCCACTTCCCCCAAGGGGAGGGGGAGGGGGAAAAACTCACTTGAGGTCACCTCTGGGATCCCAACACGAGAGATCAGCACCTGCAGGAAGTCCCTCAGGGATGGCTCACTCTGAAAGGCAGAAGAGTTCCCCCCCAGCCCCAGAGGGTGTAAATCACAGAACAGTCAAGAGGGGTGGGAAAAGACCTCTCAGAGGTCATCCCTCAGCCCCCAGCATGGCCTGGAGAGGACTTCCTGAGGACTTACCCCACTGGGGTCAGCTGTGCAGTGAAAGACTTTGAACTCCACCCTGCAGGGAAGGACAGAAAAGGGAAGGGAAAAAGGTCACCCATGGGGAAGTGGGGCTGAGGGAGGTGGGGGTTGTGCAGGCTGCAGAGGAGAAGGCTCCAGGGAGACCTTCTGGTGGCCTTCCAGGGGCTGCAGGAAAGCTGGGGAGGGACTTTGGAGGGGGTGAGGGAGGGACAGGACTGGGGGGGATGGAGCAAAAGGAGCAGTGGGGAGCTGGAGATTGGCTGTGAGGAAGAAGTTGTTGGGCAGGAGGGTGGTGAGAGCCTGGCCCAGGCTGGCCAGGGAGGTGGTGGAAGCCTCCTGCTGATGCCTGGAGGTGTTTGCAGCCAGGCTGGAGGTGGCTGTGAGCAACCTGCTGTGGGGTGAGGTGTCCCTGCCCATGGCAGGGGCTTGGAGCTGGCTGAGCCTTGGGGTCCCTTTCAGCCCTGGGGTTCCTTGGCTTGCAGAGGTCCTCTCTTTGTGCTGCCCTCAGGCAGGAGGTGAAAGGGGCAATGGAGCCCAGGGAGCCCACCTGGGGTCTGAAGGGTGCAGGAGGAGTTTCTTCTCTGCATAGGCAGCTTGGATGGTGACTGTGATTTCCTGCACAGAGATGAAGAGCAGGGCTGAGCCTTCCAGTAGGGAGCTGCCTGTGGACACTCTGGGTGACCTGCTGGGACCCAGAGCTCAGCACCCTTCTGGCTTTACCTCCAGGTATGCCCAGAGCAGGTCAGAATTCTCCTCCTCCATAGGCACAGCACAACCCCCCCTGGATAACCACAGCCCGGGGAGCCCCAGACTGGCTTCTACCCAGGGCTGATGCTGTTCACAGCTGGCACCAGGCTGGCAGGGACCCTCCAAGGGCCTCCTGCCCACCCCCCCTGCAGGCAGCAGGGACAGCTCCAGCTGCAGCAGGCTGCCCAGGGACACAGCCAGGCTGAGCTGGAAGGGCTGCAGGGATGGAGCCTCCAGCACCTCCCTGGGCAGCCTGGGCCAGGCTCTCCCCAGCCTCCCTCTGCACAACTTCCTCCTCAGCTCCAACCTAACTCTGCCCTGCTCCAGCTCCAAACCATTGCCCCTGGGCCTAGCCCCACAGCCCCTTCTGAGCAGTCCCTCCCCAGCCTGCCTGCAGCTGCCCTGCAGCTCTGCAGCTGCAGCTCTGAGCTCTGCCTGCAGCCTTCTCTCCTGCAGGCTGCACAGCCCCAGCTCTCCCAGCCTGGCCCCAGGGCAGAGGTTCTGCAGCCTCTCAGCATCTCTGTGGCCTCCTCTGGCCCCTCTCCAGCAGCTCCAGGCCTCTCTTGTGCTGAGGGCTCCATATCTGGCCCCAGCCCTGCAGGGGAGGTCTCCCCAGAGCAGAGCAGAGGGGCAGGATCCTCTCTCTCCAGGCTGCCCTTGGCCTCCTGTGCTGCCAGTGCCCATTGCAGGCTCCTGCCCAGCTGCTCCCCACAGCAGAGGTGCTCTAGCTGGAGGTGTCCCTGCCCATGGCAGGGGGGAGGTTGGACCAGATGACCTCTGGAGGTCTTTCCCAACCCACTGCATCCTGTGGAGCTGTGGAAACCTCCAAATCATTGTCAGCATCAAGGTGAAGGGAAGAAGTGGAAGTGCCAAAGGAACCCAGGTGCCTTCTCCACTTCCCCTGGCTCAGCCACTGCCTCTTCCCAAAGGGCTCCCTAAGCCCTCCCCTCCCTGAGCACCAGGAGTGCTCCAGACTCAGCTCAGAGCCTCTCCAAGGGGTGGAGAGGGAGGAGAAGCCAGGACTGACCTTCTCCATGTACAGAACCATCCTGGGCTGCTCTCCTGCAGGAAAGATGCTGAGCTCCACTGCCACCAGGGACCTCACCACGGTCCCCTCGGGCTGCAGGGAGATGTGGGGATGGGCAAGGCTCCAGATCTTGGCCACAGAGTCGTTGTAGGGGGTGCCCTGGAATATCTGGTGAGGCAAGGAGCAACAGGAGGAGAATCAGGGAGGGAAGAAGCAAGAGAAGAACCAGGGAGGGAAGGAGCAGCAGGAGAAGCAGGGAGGGAAGGAGCAAGAGGAGAACCAGGAAGGGAAAGAGCAAGAGAAGAAGCAGGGAGGGAAGGAGCAGCAGAAGAAGCAGGGAGGGAAGGAACTAGAGGAGAAGCAGGGAGGGAAGAGAAAGAGGAGAAGCAGGGAGGGAAGGAGCAGCAGGAGAAGCAGGGAGGGAAGGAGCAGCAGGAGAAGCAGGGAGGGAAAGAGCAAGAGGAGAGCCAGGGAGGGAAGGAGCAGCAGAAGAAGCAGGGAGGGAAGGAGCAGCAGGAGAAGCAGGGAGGGAAGGAGCAGCAGGAGAAGCAGGGAGGGAAGATCAGCAGGAGAAGCAGGGAGGGAAGGAGCAAGAGGAGAATCAGGGAGAGAAGAAGCAGCAGGAGAAGCAGGGAGGGAAGAGAAAGAGGAGAACCAGGGAGGGAAGGAGCAGGAGGAGAGCCAGGGAGGGAAGGAGAAAGAGGAGAGCCAGGGAGGGAAGGAGAAAGAGGAGAACCAGGGAGGGAAGGAGAAAGAGGAGAAGCAGGGAGGGAAGCAGCAGCAGGAGAAGCAGGGAGGGAAGGAGCTAGAGGAGAGCCAGGGAGGGAAGGAGCAAGAGGAGAAGCAGGGAGGGAAGGAGCAAGAGGAGAGCCAGGGAGGGAAGGAGCAAGAGGAGAAGCAGGGAGGGAAGGAGCAAGAGGAGAAGCAGGGAGGGAAGCAGGGAGGGAAGCAGCAGCAGGAGCATCAGTCAGGCTTTTCCCCAGCCTCAGGCCACTCTGCCACAGAGCTGCATCCCCTGGGTCCACTCTCCAGCTCCCCCTCTCAAGCCCCAACAGCTCAGCCAGGTCCCAGGCAACCTGTGCCACCGAGGGGAGGGAGAAACACCCCTTGCAAAGCACAAGTCCCAGCAGGCCCACCTGAGAGGGGAGCTGCCCAGGACAGGCCAGGAGATGTCAGAGTGCAGGAGAAGCCACCTGAAAGCTCCTCCTGTGCCACAAAGAGCTCCACAGGGGGACCCAACGTTACCATCTGCACCGCCCTGCGCTGCGCCTCTGACTCCTCCGCTGCAAACAGCTCCTGCAGGGACAGAGCACACACAGGGCACAGGGAGCTGACAGCCAGGGGGCGAGCCCAGCCCTCAGGGGCACAGCTGAGGGCCTCCCAACTTCAGGCAGGGGAGGAGGTGGCTGAGGGAGACCTCCCTGCTCTCTGCAGCTCCCTGCAGGGAGGTTGGAGTGAGCTGGGAGCAGCCTCTGCTCCTTGGGGGCAAGGCACAGGGGCCTTGGAGCTGCTTCCAAGCTGCCCCAGGGGAGGTCCAGGCTGCAGCTGAGGAAACCTTTCTGCCCTGGAAGGGATCTCAGGCACTGGAAGAGGCTGCCCAGGGCAGTGCTGCACTCCCCATCCCTGGGGGGGGTCCCAGCAGCTGTGGAGCTGGGGCTTAGGGCCAGGCTTTGGTGCTGAGCCTGCAGGGATGGCTCAGGGGCTGGGCTGGATGATTCATGGATCCATGGAATGGGTCTGGGTTGGGAGGGACCTCAGAGCTCAGCCAGCTCCAGCCCCCTGCCATGGGCAGGGACCCCTCCCCCCAGCCCAGGCTGCTCAAGGCCTCATCCAGCCTGGTCCTGAGCACCTCCAGGCAGGGGGCAGCCACAGCCTCCCTGGGCAGCCTGTGCCAGGCTCTCCCCAGCCTCCCTGCCAACAATTCCTTCCTCCTCACAGTATCACAGTATCACACAGTATAACTTAGGTTGGAAAGGACCTCGAGGATCATCCAGTCCAACCTATCACCACAGACCTCATGACCAGACCATGGCTCCAAGTGCCACATCCAATCCCCTCTTGAACGCCTCCAGGGACAGTGACTCCACCACCTCCCTGGGCAGCACATTCCACTCCACTCTCAGTCTCCTCTCTCCCAGCTCCAAGCCATTCTCCCTGCTCCTGGCACCCCCAGCCCTTCTTCAAAGTCCCTCCCCAGCTCTCCTGCCAGGCTGCTCTGAGGTCTCCCTGGAGCCTTCTCTTCAGTAGGCTCAACATCCACAGCCTCCCTGGGCAGCCTGGGCCACAGCCTGAAGAGCTTCTGCCTCAGCTCCCCTCTGATCCTGCTCTGCCTCAGCTCCCCTCTGGCCCTGCTCTGCCTCAGCTCCCCTCTCACCCTGCTCTGCCTCAGCTCCACTCTGACCCTGCTCTGCCTCAGCTCCAAACCCTTCCCCCCTGGCCTGGCTCCAGACCCCCTCAGCCAAAGTCTCTCTGCAGCCTCCCTGCAGGATCCCTTCAGGCACTGCCAGGCAGCTCTGAGGTCCCCCTGGAGCCTTCTCCCCTCCAGGCTGCACAGCCCCAGCTCCCTCAGCCTGTGCTCCCAGCAGAGCTGCTCCAGCCCTGCCAGCATCTCTGGGGCCTCCCTCCACAGCTCTGTGTCCTCCTCCTGCTGGGGAGAGCAGAGCTGGAGGCAGGGCTGGAGGTGAGGTCAGAGCAGAGCCCAGGGGCAGGATCCCCTCTGCAGCCTCCCTGCTCCCTGCAGCCCCGATGCGCTGAGCCGCAGCAGCCCTGAGGGAGTTCACCTGCAGCTTGTGGCCGGGGATGGTCCCCGCCAGGCGCCGGTCCATGAAGGCAGCCGAGGCCAGGGAGCTGAGGACCTGCTCCGAGAACCAGAAGTAGATCATGCGGGAGGCAGGCAGCAGGCGCGGGGAGAACACCGAGCCCCGCAGCGCCGCCGAGTGGTTCAGGTACCACACCGAGCCCTGCGGAGGGAGGCACCGGCTGTGAGCCACGCAGGGAGCCCCCAGCCACCCCCCACACCCCTGCCCTACCCGCTGGCAGCGCCCCCGAGCCGGCTGGGGGAGAGGCTGGCAGCGGAGCCTGGGCTGGGCACAGCCTGGCAGCCAGGGAGCAGCCCCCGGGCAGCGCCGGCACTAAAGCTCCTGGGGAGGAGGGGGCTGGGGGGGCAGCGGCTGGAGCTGAGCCCAGGGGGGGGGCCCAGTGGGGCAGGAAGGCCTCCAGCAGCCTGGCCTGGAGCAGCACTGGGGTGGGCAGCAGGAGCAGGGCAGGGATGGTGCCCCTGGAGTGGGCACTGGGGAGGCCTCAGCTTGAGCCCTGGGCTCAGCTCTGGGCTCCTGACTGCCAGCAGGAGCCTGAGTAGCTGGAGCAGGGCCAGGGAAGGGCAAGCAAGGTGGGGAAGGGTCTGGAGAAGAGGGCTGGGGAGGAGCAGCTGAGGGCCCTGGGAGGGTTTGGTATGGAGCAGAGGAGGCTGAGGGAGACCTCCTTGCTCTCTGCAGCTCCCTGAGAGGAGGCTGCAGCCAGCTGGGGCTTGGGCTCTGCTGCCCAGGCTCAGGGGGAGAGGAACTGGCCTGGAGTTGTGCCAGGGGAGGCTGAGGTTGGAGAGGAGGAACAATTCCTTTGGTGTCAGAGTGGTCAGGGCCTGGCAGAGGCTGCCCAGGGAGGTGGTGGAGTCCCCATGGCTGGAGGGGTTGCAGAGCCCTGTGGCCATGGCACTGGGGGCCAGGGGGGGTTGGGTTGGTGCTGGGCTGGATGCCCTCAGAGAGCTTTCCCAAGGCAAAGAGTTCTCTGCTTCTGGGACCCCAGCATGGCCAGGCAGGCTCTGGGGGCTGAGCAGCCCTGGGGCAGCTCACCTTGTGGTAGGACTCCACATAAGTTGCTGTCACCAAAGGAGCTGCTGCCAGGGAGATGTCCAGCCCAATGCCCTGATCCTGGACAAAGTTTGCTGCAGGGAGGAAGGACACAAAGCTCACAGCACAAAGCCAGCTGCAAGCAAGGGCTTCCAGCAGCTGCCTCAAGGCTTTAGTGCAGGAAGGGGCTGGGAGGTAGGCAACAGGACACAGGGCTGGGACTGGGATGGGGTTTGGTGTGGAGCAGAGGAGGCTGAGGGAGACCTCCTTGCTCTCTGCAGCTCCCTGCAGGGAGGTTGGAGTGAGCTGGGAGAAGCCTCTGCTCCTTGGGAGCAAGGCACAGGGGCAGAGGTTCTGCTTCCCCACCCCTAACCCTGCTCTGCCTCAGCTCCAAACCATTCCCCCCTGGCCTGGCTCCAGACCCCCTCAGCAAAAGGCCACAGCTGGAGCTCTGTGCCCAGCTCTGCAGCCTCTGTGCCAGGAAGGCTCTGGAGGGGCTGGAAGGTGTCCAGAGCAGGGCCAGGAGGCTGAGCAGAGGGCTGGAGCTGCTCTGCTCTGAGCACAGCCTGAGAGAGTTGGGGTTGTGCAGGCTGCAGAGGAGAAGGCTCCAGGGAGACCTTCTGGTGGCCTTCCAGGAGCTGCAGGAAAGCTGGGGAGGGACTTTGGAGGGGGTGAGGGAGGGACAGGACTGGGGGGGCTGGAGCCAAAGGAGAAGTGGGGAGCTGGAGATTGGTTGTGAGGAAGAAGTTGTTGGGCAGGAGGGTGGTGAGAGCCTGGCCCAGACTGCCCAGGGAGGTGGTGGAAGCCTCCTGCTGATGCCTGGAGGTGTTTGCAGCCAGGCTGGAGGTGGCTGTGAGCAACCTGCTGTGGTGTGAGGCGTCCCTGCCCATGGCAGGGGCTTGGAGCTGGCTGAGCCTGGAGCTCCCTTCCAGCCCTGCCAGCTGTGGGGTTCTAAGTGGGAGCTGTGCCCAAGGCAGGCAGGAAGCCCCAGGGGTAGTTACCTGCTAAGTCATGAACAAAATTGGCCAGCATCTGGGCAAGGGAATTGATCTCAGTGCAGACCTGCAGGAGGAGAGCAAAGAAAGCCTCAGGGGGGGAGGAGGAGGAGAAGTTGGCCTGGTGGGGCTGGGCTTGCATGAGGAGCCCTGGGGGGGCTGAGTCCAGCAGTAGCAGAGAGCCCAGGATGTGGCTGAGGCTGCAGCCCTGCAGCCCTTGCAGCTCAGCCTGGCTGTGTCCCTGGGCAGCCTGCTGCAGCTGGAGCTGTCCCTGCTGCCTGCAGGGGGGTTGGACAGGAGGCCCTTGGAGGCTCCCTGCCAGCCTGGTGCCAGCTGTGAGGCTGTGGTTGAATTCCCAGCCCTGGAGGTGCTGAACAGCTGCAGAGCTGTGGTGCTGAGGGCCTTGGTTTGGCACAGCCTTGGCAGGGCTGGAGGCTGGTTGGGCTCAGGGGTCTGGAAGGGCTTCTCCAGCCCAAGTCAGTCTCTGGTTGTGTGACTGCTGTGTGCCTGGGCAGCCTGCTGCAGCTGGAGCTGTGCCTGCTGCCTGCAGGGGCTTGGGTGAGGTGACCCTGGAGACTCCCTTCCCACCCAAGGCAACCTGTGGAGCTGTGAATGAGCCCCCAGTGCCAGTCCAGCCTCCCCCCCTGGGCCAGGCTGGGTGCTCTGTGGAGTCTTTCCCTCTGTCTCACTGCTCACAAGCACTGGAGCTGCACTGCTCTGCTCCTCTGGGCATGCAGGAGGAGCCTGGAGCCTTCCTCCCTGCCCAGGCAGGGCCAGACCTTACCTCCCTCTTGAGCACAAACTTCAGAGTGAAGGAGATGAAGTCTGTGAAGAGCTGCTTCAGCCAGCCTGGCCTGCAGGAGACACAGGGAGGGTGGTCAGGAAGCCCCCCAGGGTGGGATGCTGAGGCTGGAGGGCTCAGGGAGCAGCAGCTGGGCAGCTGGAGGCTGCTTCTACAGGGAGACAGACTCACTCCTTGTCTCCTTGGAGGTGCAGGGTCAGCTTGTGGAAGGTCAGGGAGCAGCCTGAGGCATCAGCAGCCACCTGGTCCCTCTGGCACACTGCAGGGCATTGCAGGGGAGGGGGAAGGGAAAGAGAGCAGAAGAGAGCAAAGCTGCCTCCAGGGTGAGGAGGCCAAAGGTGCTGCAGGCTCTGCAGGGCTGGCCTGGGGCAGCCAGAACTCCCCCAGCCCAGCTCCTGGGGAGCCACAGAATGGCTCAGGCTGGAAGGCAGCTCAGAGATCATCCAGGGCCAAGCTCCCCACCATGGGCAGGGACAGCTCTCAGCTAGACTCAGTTCCTCCAGGCAGGAGGCAGCCACAGCCTCCCTGGGCAGCCTGGGCCAGAGCCTGAAGAGCTTCTGCCTCAGCTCCCCTCTGACCCTGCCCTGCCTCAGCTCCCCTCTGACCCTGCTCTGCCTCAGCTCCCCTCTGGCCCTGCTCTGCCTCAGCTCCACTCTGACCCTGCTCTGCCTCAGCTCCACTCTGACCCTGCTCTGCCTCAGCTCCCCTCTGACCCTGCTCTGCCTCAGCTCCCCTCTCGCCCTGCTCTGCCTCAGCTCCCCTCTGGCCCTGCTCTGCCTCAGCTCCCCTCTGGCCCTGCTCTGCCTCAGCTCCCCTCTGACCCTGCCCTGCCTCAGCTCCCCTCTGGCCCTGCTCTGCCTCAGCTCCCCTCTGGCCCTGCTCTGCCTCAGCTCCCCTCTGACCCTGCCCTGCCTCAGCTCCCCTCTGCCCCTGCTCTGCCTCAGCTCCCCTCTGGCCCTGCTCTGCCTCAGCTCCCCTCTCACCCTGCTCTGCCTCAGCTCCCCTCTGGCCCTGCTCTGCCTCAGCTCCAAACCCTTCCCCCCTGGCCTGGCTCCAGACCCCCTCAGCCAAAGTCTCTCTGCAGCCTTCCTGCAGGATCCCTTCAGGCACTGCCAGGCAGCTCTGAGGTCCCCCTGGAGCCTTCTCCCCTCCAGGCTGCACAGCCCCAGCTCCCTCAGCCTGTGCTCCCAGCAGAGCTGCTCCAGCCCTGCCAGCATCTCTGGGGCCTCCTCTGGCCTCACTCCAGCAGCTCTGGGAGAGCAGAGCAGGAGAGGAGCTGAGCTGGTCCTCAGGACCCTCTCCCCCTGCTGCTGCTGTGACCTAGCAGGGCTCTGCTGACAGCTCCTGAAGCATCTTCCCGTGCTGAGGGCCACATTGCCTCCTAGCCTCCGTGCAGGGAGCCAGTGCCAGCCTCCAGATGCCCCCCCAGAGCCCAGGCTGCCTGCTCCCCAGCAGGCAGCTGCTGATGAGGTTGCTCTGGCAGGCAGCAGGCAGGGGGAGCCCCCAGCCAGCTGCTGACTTACTGAGGTCAATGTTGATCTGGAGGTCGATGGAGGACTCGATCTCAAAATCCACTGAATGGAACAGCCTCAAGCTGGAGGAGCAGAGGAGAGGACAATTGGCCTCCTGTGCTGCTGGGCAGAGCTCCTGGGGGCTGCCCAGCTTTGCACCCTGCCCAGCAGGCAGCAGCCCACCCACCTCAGCCTGGCTGGGGTCACTGCAAGGCTCTCAGGGCAGCAGGAGAGGGGAAACTCCTCATGGGGTCCCCACTCACAGAGCAACAAAGGGGAGAGGAGAAGTCAGCTTCAGATAGCCCCAGAGCTGGCAGGGGGGGAAGGGAGCTCCAGGCTCAGCCAGCTCCAAGCCCCTGCCATGGGCAGGGACACCTCACCCCACAGCAGGTTGCTCACAGCCACCTCCAGCCTGGCTGCAAACACCTCCAGGCATCAGCAGGAGGCTTCCACCACCTCCCTGGGCAGCCTGGGCCAGGCTCTCACCACCCTCCTGCCCAACAACTTCTTCCTCACAGCCAATCTCCAGCTCCCCACTGCTCCTTTTGCTCCACCCCCCCAGTCCTGTCCCTCCCTCACCCCCTCCAAAGTCCCTCCCCAGCTTTCCTGCAGCCCCCTGCAGCCCCTGGAAGGCCACCAGAAGGTCTCCCTGGAGCCTTCTCCTCTCCAGCCTGAGTAGCCCCAAGGGGGACCCTTGGCCATCTTCCTGCAGGAGGTGCTGGTGAGGACAGAAGGGCAGGGAGCAGATGAGAGCCTCTGCCCTGCAGAAGGGCTCAGCTTGGAAGGGAGCTCAGAGATCATCCACTGCAGCCTCCTGCCAGGGGTAGGGACAGCTCTCAGCTAGACTCAGCTGCCAAAGGCCTCATCCAGCCTGGCCTTGAGCACCCCCAGGCAGGAGGCAGCCACAGCCTCCCAGGGCAGCCTGGACCACAGCCTGAAGAGCTTCTGCCTCAGCTCCCCTCTGCCCCTGCTCTGCCTCAGCTCCCCTCTGCCCCTGCTCTGCCTCAGCTCCCCTCTGCCCCTGCTCTGCCTCAGCTCCAAACCCTTCCCCCCTGGCCTGGCTCCAGACCCCCTCAGCCAAAGTCTCTCTGCAGCCTCCCTGCAGGATCCCTTCAGGCACTGCCAGGCAGCTCTGAGGTCCCCCTGGAGCCTTCTCCCCTCCAGGCTGCACAGCCCCAGCTCCCTCAGCCTGTGCTCCCAGCAGAGCTGCTCCAGCCCTGGCAGCATCTCTGGGGCCTCCCTCCACAGCTCTGTGTCCTCCTCCTGCTGGGGAGAGCAGAGCTGGAGGCAGGGCTGGAGGTGAGGTCAGAGCAGAGCCCAGGGGCAGGATCCCCTCTGCTGCCCTGCTGGCAGTGCTGGAGCTGAGCAGCACTGCTGGGCTTGCAGGGCAGCCCCAGAGCTGCCACTGCTGCAGGGCCAGAGGAGCTGTGGCTCCTCTGCAGCTGCTGGTGCCAGGGGTGCCAGGGCCCTGTGCCTGCTGAGGGCAGGGGCTGGGTACTCACAGCCAGGCTGCGGCATAGCCGTAGGTCAGGGTGCCCCGGAAGGAGGCTGAGACGTTGGTGAGGGCAATGTGGACGGCCTGCTGCTCCCTCAGCTCCACCTCACTCTGCTCCAGGGACAGCTGATCCACCTGGATGCTGCCAACAGCACAGCCCCATCACTGCCCGGCCCCAGGCACTGCCCGGGCCCCAGCAGTGCCCAGCCCCCATCAATGCCCAGCCCCCAGCGGTGCCCAGCCCCCATCAATGCCCAGCCCCAGCAGTGCCCAGCCCCCAGCAGTGCCCAGCCCCCAGCGGTGCCCAGCCCCCATCAATGCCCAGCCCCCATCAATGCCCAGCCCCAGCAGTGCCCAGCCCCCATCAATGCCCAGCCCCAGCAGTGCCCAGCCCCAGCAGTGCCCAGCCCCCAGCGGTGCCCAGCCCCATCAATGCCCAGCCCCCAGCAGTGCCCAGCCCCAGCAGTGCCCAGCCCCAGCAGTGCCCAGCCCCCAGCGGTGCCCAGCCCCCATCAATGCCCAGCCCCCAGCAGTGCCCAGCCCCCAGCAGTGCCCAGCCCCCAGCAATGCCCAGCCCCCAGCAATGCCCAGCCCCAGCAGTGCCCAGCCCCCCAGCAGTTCCCAGCCCCCATCAATGCCCAGCCCCAGCAGTGCCCAGCCCCCAGCAGTGCCCAGCCCCCATCAATGCCCAGCCCCAGCAGTGCCCAGCCCCCATCAATGCCCAGCCCCAGCAGTGCCCAGCCCCCAGCAGTGCCCAGCCCCCATCAATGCCCAGCCCCAGCAGTGCCCAGCCCCATCAATGCCCAGCCCCAGCAGTGCCCAGCCCCCAGCAGTGCCCAGCCCCCAGCAGTGCCCAGCCCCCATCAATGCCCAGCCCCAGCAGTGCCCAGCCCCAGCAGTGCCCAGCCCCATCAATGCCCAGCCCCCATCAATGCCCAGCCCCAGCAGTGCCCAGCCCCAGCAGTGCCCAGCCCCATCAATGCCCAGCCCCCAGCAGTGCCCAGCCCCCATCAATGCCCAGCCCCAGCAGTGCCCAGCCCCATCAATGCCCAGCCCCCATCAATGCCCAGCCCCATCAATGCCCAGCCCCCAGCAGTGCCCAGCCCCAGCAGTGCCCAGCCCCCAGCAGTGCCCAGCCCCATCAATGCCCAGCCCCAGCAGTGCCCAGCCCCCATCAATGCCCAGCCCCCATCAATGCCCAGCCCCAGCAGTGCCCAGCCCCCAGCAGTGCCCAGCCCCCATCAATGCCCAGCCCCAGCAGTGCCCAGCACCCATCAATGCCCAGCCCCATCAATGCCCAGCCCCAGCAGTGCCCAGCCCCCAGCAGTGCCCAGCACCCATCAATGCCCAGCCCCCCAGCAGTGCCCAGCCCCCAGCAGTGCCCAGCCCCCAGCAGTGCCCAGCCCCCAGCAGTGCCCAGCCCCATCAATGCCCAGCCCCCAGCAGTGCCCAGCCCCATCAATGCCCAGCCCCCCATCAATGCCCAGCACCCATCAATGCCCAGCCCCCATCAATGCCCAGCCCCAGCAGTGCCCAGCACCCATCAATGCCCAGCCCCATCAATGCCCAGCCCCAGCAGTGCCCAGCCCCCAGCAGTGCCCAGCACCCATCAATGCCCAGCCCCCAGCAGTGCCCAGCCCCCAGGCAGTGCCCAGCCCCAGGGCTGCTGGCTGTGCCACCCTTGCTCCCCACAGGCTGCTGCCTTCCCCCCTGAGCTTTGCTCTCTGGCTGCTTCCTGCTTTGCAGGCAGCTGCTGGGGCTCCAGAGCACAGCTTGAGAATCCCTGAGGGGATTTAGAGTCCCAGAGCCCAGAGCTGGCAGGGGGGGAAGGGAGCTCCAGGATCAGCCAGCTCCAACCCCCTGCCATGCCCAGGGACCCCCTCTCCCCAGCCCAGGCTGCTCAAGGCCTCATCCAGCCTGGTCCTGAGCACCTCCAGGCAGGGGGCAGCCACAGCCTCCCTGGGCAGCCTGTGCCAGGCTCTCCCCAGCCTCCCTGCCAACCATTCCTTCCTCCTCTCCACTCAGTCTCCTCTCTCCCAGCTCCAAGCCATTCTCCCTGCTCCTGGCACTCCCAGCCCTCTCCATCTCTCCTGAAGCCTCCTTCAGGCTGCACTGAGGTCTTCCTGGAGCCTCCTCTTCCTCAGGCTCAGCAGCCTCAACTCTCCCAGCCTGGCCCCCCAGGGGATGCTCTGCAGCAGCCAGTGCAAAGCCCAGCCCTGTGTGGCACTGAGCATGGCCTGGTGCCACCCTGCTGGTGAACCACAGAGTCCTGGAATCCAGAAGGTTGGAAAAGACCTCAGGGATCATCAAGTCCAACCTGGCAACCAACAGCTTCTGGCTGCTAAACCATGGCTCCAAGTGCCACCTCCAATCCCCTAATGAGCGCCTCCAGGGCTGGGGACTCCACCACGTCCCTGGGCAGCGCATCCCAAGGGCCAATCTCTCTCTCTGAGAATAACTTCCTCCTCATGGGGGTGGCTCCAGCAGCATTCCTGCAGGTCCCTTTGGCCACCTCCATGTGCCATGGGCACCATCTCTCACTGACAGCCCTGCAGTGCCAGAGCTGCCCATCCCTGTGGGCAGAGATGTGCCCAGCCCCCAGGGTGGGACAGCAGCAGCCTGAGACCTGAAGGAGCTGCAAGGCCTGGAGATGGAGCTGAGCCTGGCTGGGAGCAGGAGCTGAGCCTGGCCTGGAGCGGGAGCTGAGCCTGGACCAGAGCAGGAGCTGAGCCTGGCCCGGAGAGGGAGCTGAGCCTGGCCGGGAGAGGGAGCTGAGCCTGGCCAGGAGAGGGAGCTGAGCCTGGCCCAGAGAGGGAGCTGAGCCTGGCCAGGAGAGGGAGCTGAGCCTGGCCAGGAGAGGGAGCTGAGCCTGGCCAGGAGAGGGAGCTGAGCCTGGCCCAGAGAGGGAGCTGAGCCTGGCCAGGAGAGGGAGCTGAGCCTGGCCCGGAGCGGGAGCTGAGCCTGGCCCGGAGCGGGAGCTGAGCCTGGCCAGGAGAGGGAGCTGAGCCTGGCCCGGAGAGGGAGCTGAGCCTGGACTGGAGCAAGAGCTGAGCCTGGCCAGGAGAGGGAGCTGAGCCTGGCCTGGAGAGGGAGCTGAGCCTGGCCTGGAGAGGGAGCTGAGCCTGGCCCGGAGAGGGAGCTGAGCCTGGCCTGGAGAGGGAGCTGAGCCTGGCCCGGAGAGGGAGCTGAGCCTGGCCAGGAGAGGGAGCTGAGCCTGGCCTGGAGAGGGAGCTGAGCCTGGCCCGGAGCGGGAGCTGAGCCTGGCCAGGAGAGGGAGCTGAGCCTGGACTGGAGCAAGAGCTGAGCCTGGCCCGGAGAGGGAGCTGAGCCTGGCCAGGAGAGGGAGCTGAGCCTGGCCCGGAGCGGGAGCTGAGCCTGGCCCGGAGCGGGAGCTGAGCCTGGCCAGGAGAGGGAGCTGAGCCTGGACTGGAGCAAGAGCTGAGCCTGGCCAGGAGAGGGAGCTGAGCCTGGCCTGGAGAGGGAGCTGAGCCTGGCCTGGAGAGGGAGCTGAGCCTGGCCCGGAGAGGGAGCTGAGCCTGGACTGGAGCAAGAGCTGAGCCTGGCCAGGAGAGGGAGCTGAGCCTGGCCTGGAGAGGGAGCTGAGCCTGGCCTGGAGAGGGAGCTGAGCCTGGCCCGGAGAGGGAGCTGAGCCTGGCCTGGAGAGGGAGCTGAGCCTGGCCCGGAGAGGGAGCTGAGCCTGGCCAGGAGAGGGAGCTGAGCCTGGCCTGGAGAGGGAGCTGAGCCTGGCCCGGAGAGGGAGCTGAGCCTGGCCTGGAGAGGGAGCTGAGCCTGGCCCGGAGAGGGAGCTGAGCCTGGCCTGGAGAGGGAGCTGAGCCTGGCCTGGAGAGGGAGCTGAGCCTGGCCTGGAGAGGGAGCTGAGCCTGGCCTGGAGAGGGAGCTGAGCCTGGCCCGGAGCGGGAGCTGAGCCTGGCCTGGAGAGGGAGCTGAGCCTGGCCCGGAGCGGGAGCTGAGCCTGGCCTGGAGAGGGAGCTGAGCCTGGCCTGGAGAGGGAGCTGAGCCTGGCCCGGAGCGGGAGCTGAGCCTGGCCTGGAGAGGGAGCTGAGCCTGGACTGGAGCAAGAGCTGAGCCTGGCCTGGAGAGGGAGCTGAGCCTGGCCCAGAGAGGGAGCTGAGCCTGGCCCGGAGAGGGAGCTGAGCCTGGCCTGGAGAGGGAGCTGAGCCTGGACTGGAGCAAGAGCTGAGCCTGGCCTGGAGAGGGAGCTGAGCCTGGACTGGAGCAAGAGCTGAGCCTGGCCAGGAGAGGGAGCTGAGCCTGGCCAGGAGAGGGAGCTGAGCCTGGCCTGGAGAGGGAGCTGAGCCTGGCCCGGAGAGGGAGCTGAGCCTGGACTGGAGAGGGAGCTGAGCCTGGCCCGGAGAGGGAGCTGAGCCTGGCCTGGAGAGGGAGCTGAGCCTGGCCTGGAGCAGGAGCTGAGCCTGGCCTGGAGAGGGAGCTGAGCCTGGCCCGGAGCGGGAGCTGAGCCTGGCCTGGAGAGGGAGCTGAGCCTGGACTGGAGCAAGAGCTGAGCCTGGCCTGGAGAGGGAGCTGAGCCTGGACTGGAGCAAGAGCTGAGCCTGGCCAGGAGAGGGAGCTGAGCCTGGCCCGGAGAGGGAGCTGAGCCTGGACTGGAGCAAGAGCTGAGCCTGGCCAGGAGAGGGAGCTGAGCCTGGCCTGGAGAGGGAGCTGAGCCTGGCCCGGAGAGGGAGCTGAGCCTGGCCTGGAGAGGGAGCTGAGCCTGGCCAGGAGAGGGAGCTGAGCCTGGACTGGAGCAAGAGCTGAGCCTGGCCTGGAGAGGGAGCTGAGCCTGGCCCAGAGAGGGAGCTGAGCCTGGCCCAGAGAGGGAGCTGAGCCTGGCCCGGAGAGGGAGCTGAGCCTGGCCCGGAGAGGGAGCTGAGCCTGGCCCTGAGCAGGAGCTGAGCCTGGCCTGGAGAGGGAGCTGAGCCTGGCCAGGAGAGGGAGCTGAGCCTGGCCTGGAGAGGGAGCTGAGCCTGGACCAGAGAGGGAGCTGAGCCTGGCCTGGAGAGGGAGCTGAGCCTGGACCAGAGAGGGAGCTGAGCCTGGCCAGGAGAGGGAGCTGAGCCTGGCCAGGAGAGGGAGCTGAGCCTGGCCTGGAGCAGGAGCTGAGCCTGGCCTGGAGAGGGAGATTGCTGCCATCAGGGGTGCCTGGCACAGGGCCCCCAGCTGCCCCCCAGCTGCCCCCCCCGCTGCCCTGGCAGCCAGCCCAGCAGGCACTCACTTGGTGAGCTCGTAGGCCACCTTGCCCAGCAGCCTCATGGACCTCTCCCCGGTGATGTTGGGGAACTTGGCACTCCTGAACGCTGCCTGGATGACCTTGGCTGTCTCCTGGTTCACTGGGGGAGGAGAGAAGGGCAAAGGTCACAGGACCACCACCACACCACCACCACCACACCACCACCACACCACCACCATCACCACACCACCACCACACCACCACCACCACACCACCACCATCACCACATCACCACCATCACCACATCACCACCACACCATCACCACCACCACACCACCACCACCACACCACCACCACCACCACTCCACCACCACCACTACTCCACCACCACCACTACACCACCACACCACCACCCAGGGAGGAGCACTGCTGAAGCTCTGGTCTGAGGAGAGGACTTGCAGAGCACCTTCCAGCTCCTCTGTGAGGTTCAGCCCAGGTGCCCAAGCTTTAACCCCTGCCCCAGGGCAGCTCCTCAGAGAATCATCACTGTTGGAAATGATCTTCAGGATCACAGAGCCCAGCAGGGAGTCAGAGGGTCAGAGCATCACAGAAGGGTTTGGGTTGGAAAAGCCTCCCCAGGATCATCCAGCCCAGCACCAACCCAACCCCAACCATGGCCACCAGCCCCTGGCCCCCAGTGCCATGCCCACAGGGCTCTGGGACACCTCCAGCCATGGGGACTCCACCACCTCCCTGGGCAGCCTCTGCCAGGCCCTGACCACTCTGCCACCAAAGGAATTGTTCCTCCTCTCCAACCTCAGCCTCCCCTGGCACAGTTTCAGCTCAGTTCCTCTCCCCTGAGCCTGGGAAGCAGAGCCCAAGCCCCAGCTGGCTGCAGCCTCCTCTCAGGGAGCTGCAGAGAGCAAGGAGGTCTCCCTCAGCCTCCTCTGCTCCACACCAAACCCCCCCAGGGCCCTCAGCTGCTCCTCCCCAGCCCTCTTCTCCACACCCTTCCCCACCTTGCTTGCCCTTCCCTGGCTCTGCTGCAGCTCCTCAGGCTCCTGCTGGCAGTCAGGAGCCCAGAGCTGAGCCCAGGGCTCAAGCTGAGGCCTCCCCAGTGCCCACTCCAGGGGCACCAGCCCTGCCCTGCTCCTGCTGCCCACCCCAGTGCTGCTCCAGGCCAGGCTGCTGGAGGCCTTCCTGCCCCCCTGGGCACCCCCTGGGCTCAGCTCCAGCTGCTGCCCCCCAGCCCCCTCCTCTCAGGGAGCGGCTGAGAGCAACGAGCTCTCCCTCAGCCTCCTCTTCTCCAGGCTGAGCACCCCTGGCTCCCTCTGCTGCTCCTCATACTCCATGCCCTCCAAACCGCTCAGCAGCCTCATTGCTCTTCTCTGGCCACCCTCCAGGCCTCCCTTGCCCTCTGTGGCCACAGCTCAGCAGACTCAGAGCCCCCGGGATGGCCGTGGCAGGAGCTGGCTGCTCCCAGGGGCGAAGGCACTTACGGAGCAGCGCCGCAGGCTTGGTCAATCTGCAGACGATCCCAGTGGAGCTGTAAGGGAACTCCCCAAACTCACAGCCTCCTCCTCCTCCTGCTGCTGCTGCTGCTGCTGTGTGGATGAGCAGCAGCATCCCAAGGAGCCCCAGGAGCTGCATCCCTGCCAGCGCCCCCAGGCAGCCGCGGCCGGAGGGGGAGAGCGGCGCTGGGAGCGAGTGGGGCTTGGCAGGGGCCAAGGGCTGCTTTCATAGCTGCAAGGAGGCCTGGCTGGGAGCAGGACATGACCTGCTTCCTCCACTTATCAATACTCATCACACACTTCCTCCTCATCCCCCTGGAGCTTCCTTAACACCCTTCAAGCCTTCCTCCCGCAGCGGGGCCTCGGCTCTCCCCCCGGGACTGCTCCTCGCTCAGCGCACCCTGAGGCAGGGCAGGGAGAGCTGCAGGAGGGATGGAGAGGAGGAGGGGATGAAGGCAAAGGGTGGGTGGGGTGGGGCAGACACACACAGAGCCCCTGCACAGCCTCTGCACTCTGCCTTTGCATCTTCAGGCAGAAATACTCCAACAGGATGCAGTCCTGCAGCACCTTTGCCACCATCCCCCACAGCAAACGGCTGGCCAAGCTGTCAGCCCCTGGCTGGGACAGCAGCACTCTGAGCTGGGTGAGGAAGTGGCTGGAAGCTGAGCCCAGAGGGTGGTGGTGAATGGTGCCACAGCCAGCTGGCAGCCAGGCACCAGTGCTGTGCCCCAGGGAGCAGTGCTGGGCCCCAGCCTGTTCAATATCTTCATTGATGATCTGGAGGAGGGGATGGAGTCCAGCAGCAGTGAGTTTGCAGCTGACAGCAAGCTGGGGGCAGGAGTTGAGCTGTGAGAGGGGAGGAGAGCTCTGCAGAGGGACCTTGCCAGGCTGGGCAGATGGGCAGAGGCCAAGGGCAGGAGATTGAACACATCCAAGTGCCAGGGGCTGCACTTTGGCCACAGCAACCCCAGGCAGACCTACAGGCTGGGGGCAGAGTGGCTGAGAGCAGCCAGGCAGAGAGGGAGCTGGGGGGAGTGGTGGAGAGTAGCTGAACAGGAGCCAGCAGTGTGCCCAGGGGGCCAAGAAGGCCAAGGGCATCCTGGCCTGCAGCAGGAGCAGTGTGGCCAGCAGGAGCAGGGAGCTCATCCTGCCCTGTGCTCAGCACTGCTCAGGCCACCCCTTGAGTCCTGTGTCCAGCTCTGGGCTCCTCAGGTTAGGAAAGAGGTTGAGCTGCTGGAAGGTGTCCAGAGAAGGGCAAGAAAGCTGGGGAGGGGGTCTGGGGCACAGCCCTGTGAGGAGAGGCTGAGGGAGCTGGGGTTGCTTAGCCTGGAGAGGAGGAGGCTCAGGGGAGACCTTCTTGCTCTCTGCAACTCCCTGCAGGGAGGTTGGAGCCAGGTGGGAGTTGGGCTCTTCTCCCAGGCACCCAGCACCAGAACAAGAGGACACAGTCTCAAGCTGTGCCAGGGGAGGTTCAGGCTGGAGGTGAGGAAGAAGTTCTTCCCAGCAAGAGAGATTGGCCCTTGGGATGTGCTGCCCAGGGAGGTGGTGGAGTCCCCATCCCTGGAGGTGTTCAAGAGGGGATTGGATGTGGCACTTGGTGCCATGGTCTAGTCATGAGGTTTGTGGTGACAGCTTGGACTTGATCTTTGAGGTCTCTTCCAGCCATAGTGATTCTGTGAACTTCCCAGCAGAGCCCTGTGCAAGAGCAGCTCACATCCCACAATGGCTCAGGCTGGAAGGGAGAGCTCAGAGATCCAGCTCCAACCCCCTGCCATGGGCAGGGACAGCTCTCAGCTGGACTCAGCTCCTCCAGGCAGGAGGCAGCCACAGCCTCCCTGGGCAGCCTGGGCCAGAGTCTGAAGAGCTTCTGCCTGAGCTCCCCTCTGGCCCTGCTCTGCCTCAGCTCCACTCTGCCCCTGCTCTGCCTCAGCTCCAAACCCTTCCCCCCTAGCCTGGCTCCAGACCCCCTCAGCCAAAGTCTCTCTGCAGCCTCCCTGCAGAATCCCTTCAGGCACTGCCAGGCAGCTCTGAGGTCCCCCTGGAGCCTTCTCCCCTCCAGGCTGCACAGCCCCAGCTCCCTCAGCTGTGCTCCCAGCAAAGCTGCTCCAGCCCTGGCAGCATCTCTGTGGCCTCCTCTGGCCTCTCTCCACAGCTCTGTGTCCTCCTCCTGCTGGGGACAGCAGAGCTGGAGGCAGGGCTGGAGGTGAGGTCAGAGCAGAGCCCAGGGGCAGGATCCCCTCTGCTCCCCTGCTGCCCACCCTGCTCTGGCTGCAGCCAGCACACAGCTGCCTGAGGGCTGCAGGAGGGCACTGCTGGCTCCTGGGGAGCTGCTCAGCATCAGCAACCAACCCTTTCTCCCTCACCGTGCAGACCTTCCTCCTGATGCCCAACCTGACTCTGCCCTGCTCCACTTTCCACCCCCCTGCCCCCCAGGCAGGCTCAGGATCCTGCCTCCATCACGACCCTGGCTGCAGCCTCCTCTGGAGGAGCCGCGGAGAGCAAGGAGGTCTCCCCTCAGCCTCCTCTGCTCCACACCAACCACCCCCAGCTCACCACCACGTCCGGACACCCCC
Organism: Melanerpes formicivorus; assembly: GCF_026170545.1. NCBI lineage: Eukaryota > Metazoa > Chordata > Aves > Piciformes > Picidae > Melanerpes > Melanerpes formicivorus. Next base: position 3,116 of record NW_027143464.1, on the reverse strand, counting down.
TCCCCCACAGGCCTCCCAACCTCCCCCCCGCAGGGAGGCTCCGCGGAGGTGCTGCCCTGCCGGCTGCGGGGGCCGCGGGGGGCAGCAGCGGCGACCCCCCCCCGCGGGGCTGCAGCAGCGCAGCCGAACCCCCGCCGGGACCGGGTGCCAGGGGCAGGCGGCAGGACGAGGTGCCAGGGCCAGGAGAGACGCCTGGCCCCGGGCTGAGCCCCTTTCCTGCCGGGCAGCCCCCGCCCTGCCCTGCCTGCCGCCTGTGCGCGTCCGGCGCCGGGAGGTGAACGGCCGCCGGTGCCCCCCGCGGGCACTGCCGGTCACCCACCCCGCCGGACCCGGCCGCCAGCGCAGGCTGCTTCGTCCAGCAGCGATTCCTGTCCCGCTGAGCGGCAGCGAGAGGAGGAGGAGGGCAGCAGGCTGTGCCCTGCGGTGCCCAGGGCCGGCGCAAGGGGCAGCAGGCACCGAGTGGCACAACAGAAGATCCACCTGGCCACAGCCTGGGGTTGGAACCAACCTCAGAGATCTTCTGCTGTAACCCCCTGCCTGCCAGGGGGCTGCAGGGACCCCTCCCCCCAGCCCAGGCTGCTCAAGGCCTCATCCAGCCTGGTCCTGAGCACCTCCAGGCAGGGGGCAGCCACAGCCTCCCTGGGCAGCCTGTGCCAGGCTCTCCCCAGCCTCCCTGCCAACAATTCCTTCCTCCTCTCCACTCTCAGTCTCCTCTCTCCCAGCTCCAAGCCTACTCCCGGTACCCCCAGCCCTTGGCCAAAGTCCCTCCCCAGCTCTCCTGGAGCCCCTTCAGGTCCTGGCAGGCTGCTCTGAGGTCTCCCTGGAGCCTTCTCTCCTGCAGGCTCAACATCCACAGCCTCCCTGGGCAGCCTGGGCCAGAGTCTCAGCTCCCTCACACTGAAGAGCTTCTGCCTCGGCTCCCCTCTGCCCCTGCTCTGCCTCAGCTCCCCTCTGCCCCTGCTCTGCCTCAGCTCCCCTCTGGCCCTGCTCAGCCTCAGCTCCCCTCTGCCCCTGCTCTGCCTCAGCTCCCCTCTGGCCCTGCTCTGCCTCAGCTCCCCTCTGGCCCTGCTCTGCCTCAGCTCCAAACCCTTCCCCCCTGGCCTGGCTCCAGACCCCCTCAGCCAAAGTCTCTCTGCAGCCTCCCTGCAGGATCCCTTCAGGCACTGCCAGGCAGCTCTGAGGTCCCCCTGGAGCCTTCTCCCCCTCCAGGCTGCACAGCCCCAGCTCCCTCAGCCTGTGCTCCCAGCAGAGCTGCTCCAGCCCTGGCAGCATCTCTGGGGCCCAGTCTTGCAGCAAAGACCTTTTTCTTCTTCCTCTCCAACCTCAGCCTCCCCTGGCACAGTTTCAGCCCAGTTCCTTTCCTTCTGTCCCCTGAGCCTGGGGAGCAGAGCCCAAGCCCCAGCTGGCTGCAGCCTCCTCTCAGGGAGCTGCAGAGAGCAAGGAGGTCTCCCTCAGCCTCCTCTGCTCCACACCAAACCCCCCCAGGGCCCTCAGCTGCTCCTCCCCAGCCCTCTTCTCCACACCCTTCCCCACCTTGCTTGCCCTTCCCTGGCCCTGCTCCAGCTCCTCAGGCTCCTGCTGGCAGTCAGGAGCCCAGAGCTGAGCCCAGGGCTCAAGCTGAGGCCTCCCCAGTGCCCACTCCAGGGGCACCAGCCCTGCCCTGCTCCTGCTGCCCACCCCAGTGCTGCTCCAGGCCAGGCTGCTGGAGGCCTTCCTGCCCCCCTGGGCACCCCCTGGGCTCAGCTCCAGCTGCTGCCCCCCCAGCACCCCCAGCACCTTCTCTGCTGGGCACTTTGCAGCCACTCTGCCCCCAGCCTGGAGCCTTCCTGGGGTGGTTGTGAGCCAAGAGCAGGACCCAGCCCTTGGCCTGCTTGAGCCTCAGCCCCTTGGCCTCAGCCCTGGCTGCAGCCTGCCCAGGGCCCTCTGCAGAGCCTCCCAAGCCCTCCAGCAGCTCAGCTCTGCCACCCAGCCTGGTGCCAGCTGTGAACTAAGAACAGGAAGCTCAAGGGCCCTGAGGCCCTGTGCTGCTCCTGGTAGCCCTGGGTGCACTCGCAGCAGCCCTGCCAGGCAGCTGCCCTGCAGAGAGCCCTGAGCTGGGAGCAGAGCAGGCCAGGGAACTGCAGGGCATTGACCTCAGGCAGGCACAGGAAGGCTGCAGCCTTTCTGCCTACACCAGCAAAAGGCTTTGGAACGTGGAGGGGCTGCGAGCATCCCTGCCCTGGAGTAACCAGGCAGCGGGGACACAGCAGCCCACCCTCCTCCTCCCCCTCCTCCCAGTGCAAGGTCAGGCTCACAAAAGGCAAGGCCAGGCTAAATGGAGCTGGCAGGAGGCAGGGCAGGGCTGTCAAAGGCAACAAAAGGTTCCATGCCCCGGGCTCTCCCCCCGGGGAGTGCTAACAAAGATGTCCTGGATAAGGTTTTGCTGTGTAAGGCTTTCCCTGGAGGCCAGACACGCACGCAGGAGCTCAGCACCTTGCTGGGGGACACAGGGAGATGTTTTTCCCCAGGCTGGCCAGAGCAGAGGTCCCTCCCAGTGCCATCAATCTTCGAGCTGTGGTGACCCAAACCTTCAGTGTGAGCCTGCAGCTGCTTCCTCCCAGGTAGCCCCCTGCCAGGCTGCTCCAGCAGCAGGAGGAGCTGCAGGCAGAGCCAGCCCCCAGGGCCTCCCTCAGCCAGCAGCAGCCCTGGGAGGCTCAGGTTGTGGCAGCTGGAGAGGGAGGAGGCTGAGGGGAGGCTGCTCCTGCTCTCCACAGCTCCCTGCAGATCCCTGCTGCCATGCCAGGGGACACTCCAACAGCAAGAGACACTCTGAGAGCTGCTCCCATGGAGCTGGGGGGGGGGGGGGGGGGTGAGATGGGCTGGAGAGCCCCAGCTCAGTTTTGTCCCTGCCTTGCTCCCCAGCCCCAGCAAAGTGGAGATGTAGCAGAACAGCTCCGTGGTGAGAGGCCTGGAAAGGGAGAAGAGGCTGCAGAGGTAGCTGAGGAGAACCACCTCAGGTTCACCAAGCCCAAGTGCAGGGCTCTGCACCTGGGCTGCACCAATCTTCATTACCATTCCAGGCTGGGGCTGAGGAGATTGAGAGCAGCCTGCAGAGAAGGCCTTGGGGGTGCTGGGAT